>NW_023494750.1:65000-76063 GCF_013368585.1 Megalops cyprinoides | reverse complement strand
GCCAGAAACACGGTTTTCAACACTTTCAGAGCGCAAAAACACGATTCCCACGTTTTCAACATCGCTCAGCATTCAATTTAAAGGAGAATGCCTGGAAAGGTTTTTGGAGTCACTCAGAGCCCAAAAACTCTGTTCTCAGCTTTGAACAACACTCAGCATTCAGATTTCAGTAGACTGTCCAGAAACACAATTTTCACACTCTCCAAGCCCAAAAACTCTGTTCCCAGCTTTGAACAACACACAGCATTCATTTTCCAGAAGTGCATCAGAAACGCCGTTTTCGACACTTTCACAACGCAAAACGCGATTCCCGGGTTTTAACATCATTCAGCGTGCAGTTTCAATGATATGCGAGGAAACCCTGTTTTCGACACTTTCAGAGCGCAAAAACGCGATTCCTGGGTTTTAACATCATTCAACGTGCAGTTTCAACTATATTGCCAGAAACACGGTTTTCAACACTTTCAGAGCGCAAAAACCACGATTCCCACGTTTTCAACATCGCTCAGCATTCAATTTAAAGGAGAATGCCTGGAAAGGTTTTTGGAGTCACTCAGAGCCCCAAAAACTCTGTTCTCAGCTTTGAACAACACTCAGCATTCAGATTCAGTAGACTGTCAGAAACACAATTTTCACACTCTCCAAGCCCAAAAACTCTGTTCCCAGCTTGAACAACACACAGCACTTCATTTTCCAGAAGTGCATCAGAAACGCCTGTTTTCGACACTTTCAGCAGCGCAAAACCGCGATTCCCGGGTTTTAACATCATTCAACGTTGCAGTTTCAATGATATTGCGAGAAACCCTGTTTTCGACACTTTCAGAGCGCAAAAAACGCGATTCCTGGGTTTTAACATCATTCAACGTGCAGTTTCATCTATATTGCCAGAAACACGGTTTTTCAACACTTTCAGAGCGCAAAAACACGATTCCCACGTTTTCAACATCGCTCAGCATTCAATTTAAAGGAGAATGCCTGGAAAGGTTTTTGGAGTCACTCAGAGCCCAAAAAACTCTGTTCTCAGCTTTGAACAATACTCAGCATTCAGATTTCAGTAGACTGTCAGAACACAATTTTCACACTCTCCAAGCCCAAAAACTCTGTTCCCAGCTTTGAACAACACACAGCATTCATTTTCCAGAAGTGCATCAGAAACGCCGTTTTCGACACTTTCACAACGCAAAAACGCGATTCCCGGGTTTTAACATCATTCAGCGTGCAGTTTCAATGATATTGCGAGAAACCCTGTTTTCGACACTTTCAGAGCGCAAAAACGCGATTCCTGGGTTTTAACATCATTCAACGTGCAGTTTCAACTATATTGCCAGAAACACGGTTTTCAACACTTTCAGAGCGCAAAAACACGATTCCCACGTTTTCAACATCGCTCAGCATTCAATTTAAAGGAGAATGCCTGGAAAGGTTTTTGGAGTCACTCAGAGCCCAAAAACTCTGTTCTCAGCTTTGAACAACACTCAGCATTCAGATTTCAGTAGACTGTCAGAAACACAATTTTCACACTCTCCAAGCCCAAAAACTCTGTTCCCAGCTTTGAACAACACACAGCATTCATTTTCCAGAAGTGCATCAGAAACGCTGTTTTCTACACTTTCACAACGCAAAAAACGCGATTCCCGGGTTTTTAACATCATTCAGCGTGCAGTTTCAATGATATTGCGAGAAACCCTGTTTTCGACACTTTCAGAGCGCAAAAACGCGATTCCTGGGTTTTTAACATCATTCAACGTGCCAGTTTCAACTATATTGCCAGAAACACGGTTTTCAACACTTTTCAGAGCGCAAAACACGATTCCCACGTTTTCAACATCGCTCAGCATTCAATTTAAAGGAGAATGCCTGGAAAGGTTTTTGGAGTCACTCAGAGCCCAAAAACTCTGTTCTCAGCTTTGAACAATACTCAGCATTCAGATTTCAGTAGACTGTCAGAAACACAATTTTCACACTCTCCAAGCCCAAAAACTCTGTTCCCAGCTTTGAACAACACACAGCACTCATTTTCCAGAAGTGCATCAGAAAAGCTGTTTTCGACACTTTCAGAGCGCAAAAACGCGATTCCTGGGTTTTAACATCATTCAGCGTGCAGTTTCAACTATATTGCCAGAAACACGGTTTTCAACACTTTCAGAGCGCAAAAACACGATTCCCACGTTTTCAACATCGCTCAGCATTCAATTTAAAGGAGAATGCCTGAAAAGGTTTTTGGAGTCACTCAGAGCCCAAAAACTCTGTTCTCAGCTTTGAACAACACTCAGCATTCAGATTTCAGTAGACTGCCAGAAACACAATTTTCACACTCTCCAAGCCCAAAAACTCTGTTCCCAGCTTTGAACAACACACAGCATTCATTTTCCAGAAGTGCATCAGAAACGCCGTTTTCGACACTTTCACAACGCAAAAACGCGATTCCCGGGTTTTAACATCATTCAGCGTGCAGTTTCAATGATATTGCGAGAAACCCTGTTTTCGACACTTTCAGAGCGCAAAAACACGATTCCTGGGTTTTAACATCATTCAACGTGCAGTTTCAACTATATTGCCAGAAACACGGTTTTCAACACTTTCAGAGCGCAAAAACACGATTCCCACGTTTTCAACATCGCTCAGCATTCAATTTAAAGGAGAATGCCTGAAAGGTTTTTGGAGTCACTCAGAGCCCAAAAACTCTGTTCTCAGCTTTGAACAACACTCAGCATTCAGATTTCAGTAGACTGTCAGAAACACAATTTTCACACTCTCCAAGCCCAAAAACTCTGTTCCCAGCTTTGAACAACACACAGCATTCATTTTCCAGAAGTGCATCAGAAACGCCGTTTTCGACACTTTCACAACGCAAAAACGCGATTCCCGGGTTTTAACATCATTCAGCGTGCAGTTTCAATGATATTGCGAGAAACCCTGTTTTCGACACTTTCAGAGCGCAAAAACGCGATTCCTGGGTTTTAACATCATTCAACGTGCAGTTTCAACTATATTGCCAGAAACACGTTTTCAACATCGCTCAGCATTCAATTTAAAGGAGAATGCCTGAAAAGGTTTTTGGAGTCACTCAGAGCCCAAAAACTCTGTTCTCAGCTTTGAACAACACTCAGCATTCAGATTTCAGTAGACTGCCAGAAACACAATTTTCACACTCTTCAAGCCCAAAAACTCTGTTCCAGCTTTGAACAACACACAGCATTCATTTTAAAGAAGTGCATCAGAAACGCCGTTTTCGACACTTTCACAACGCAAAAACGCGATTCCCGGGTTTTTAACATCATTCAGCGTGCAGTTTCAATGATATTGCGAGAAACCCTGTTTTCGACACTTTCAGAGCGCAAAACGCGATTCCTGGGTTTTAACATCATTCAACGTGCAGTTTCAACTATATTGCCAGAACACGGTTTTCAACACTTTCAGAGCGCAAAAAACACGATTCCCACGTTTTCAACATCGCTCAGCATTCAATTTAAAGGAGAATGCCTGAAAAGGTTTTTGGAGTCACTCAGAGCCCAAAAACTCTGTTCTCAGCTTTGAACAACACTCAGCATTCAGATTTCAGTAGGACTGCCAGAAACACAATTTTCACACTCTCCAAGCCCAAAAACTCTGTTCCCAGCTTTGAACAACACACAGCATTCATTTTAAAGAAGTGCATCAGAAACGCCGTTTTCGACACTTTCACTATGCAAAAACGCGATTCCCGAGTTTTAACATCATTCAGCGTGCAGTTTCAACGATATTGCCAGAAACGCTGTTTTCAACAACTTTCAGAGCGCAAAAACGCGATTCCCGGGTTTTAACATCATTCAACGTGCAGTTTCAACTGTATTGCCAGAAACACGGTTTTCAAACACTTTCAGAGCGCAAAAACACGATTCCCACGTTTTCAACATCGCTTAGGATTCAATTTAAAAGGAGAATGCCTGAAAAGGTTTTTGGAGTCTCTCAGAGCCCAAAAACTCTGTTCTCAACTTGTGAACAACACTCAGCATTCAGATTTCAGTAGACTATCAGAAACACAATTTTCACACTCTCCAAGCCCAAAAACTCTGTTCCCAGCTTTGAACAACATACAGCATTCATTTTCCAGAAGAAAAACGCTGTTTTCGACACTTTCACTATGCAAAAACGCGATTCCCGAGTTTTAACATCATTCAGCGTGCAGTTTCAACGATATTGCCAGAAACGCTGTTTTCGACACTTTCAGAGCGCAAAAACGCGATTCCCGGGTTTTAACATCATTCAACGTGCAGTTTCAACTATATTGCCAGAAACACGGTTTTCAACACTTTCAGAGCGCAAAAACACGATTCCCACGTTTTCAACATCGCTCAGGATTCAATTTAAAGGAGAATGCCTGAAAAGGTTTTTGGAGTCTCTCAGAGCCCAAAAACTCTGTTCTCAGCTTTGAACAACACTCAGCATTCAGATTTCAGTAGTCTGTCAGAAACACAATTTTCACCCTCTCCAAGCCCAAAAACTCTGTTCCCAGCTTTGAACAACACACAGCACTCATTTTCCAGAAGTGCATCAGAAAAGCTGTTTTCGACACTTTCAGAGCGCAAAAACGCGATTCCTGGGTTTTAACATCATTCAGCGTGCAGTTTCAACTATATTGCCAGAAACACGGTTTTCAACACTTTCAGAGCGCAAAAACACGATTCCCACGTTTTCAACATCGCTCAGGATTCAATTTAAAGGAGAATGCCTGAAAAGGTTTTTGGAGTCTCTCAGAGCCCAATAACTCTGTTCTCAAGTTTGAACAACACTCAGCATTCAGATTTCAGTAGACTGCCAGAAACACAATTATCACACTCTCCAAGCCCAAAAACTCTGTTCCCAGCTTTGAACTACACACAGCATTCATTTTAAAGAAGTGCATCAGAAACGCCGTTTTCGACACTTTCACAACGCAAAAAACGCGATTCCCGGGTTTTAACATCATTCAGCGTGCAGTTTCAATGATATTGCGAAAAACCCTGTTTTCGACACTTTCAGAGCGCAAAAACGCGATTCCTGGGTTTTAACATCATTCAACGTGCAGTTTCAACTATATTGCCAGAAACACGGTTTTTCAACACTTTCAGAGCGCAGAAACACGATTCCCACGTTTTCAACATCGCTCAGCATTCAATTAAAGGAGAATGCCTGAAAAGGTTTTTGGAGTCACTCAGAGCCCAAAAACTCTGTTCTCAGCTTTGAACAACACTCAGCATTCAGATTTCAGTAGACTGCCAGAAACACAATTTTCACACTCTCCAAGCCCAAAAATTCTGTTCCCAGCTTTGAACAACACACAGCATTCATTTTCCAGAAGTGCATCAGAAACGCCGTTTTCGACACTTTCACAACGCAAAAACGCGATTCCCGGGTTTTAACATCATTCAGCGTGCAGTTTCAATGATATTGCGAGAAACCCTGTTTTCGACACTTTCAGAGCGCAAAAACGCGATTCCTGGGTTTTAACATCATTCAACGTGCATTTTCAACTATATTGCCAGAAACACAATTTTCACACACTGTCAGAGCGCAAAAACACGATTCCCACATTTTCAACATCGCTCAGCATTCAATTTAAAGGAGAATGCCTGAAAAGGTTTTTGGAGTCACTCAGAGACCAAAAACTCTGTTCTAAGCTTTGAACAACACTCAGCATTCAGATTTCAGTAGACTGTCAGAAACACAATTTTCACCCTCTCCAAGCCCAAAAACTCTGTTCCCAGCTTTGAACAACACACAGCATTCATTTTAAAGAAGTGCATCAGAAACGCCGTTTTAGACACTTTCACAACGCAAAAACGCAATTCCCGGGTTTTAAAATCATTCAGCGTGCAGTTTCAACTATATTGCCAGAAAAACGGTTTTCAACACTTTCAGAGCGCAAAAACACGATTCCCACGTTTTCAACATCGCTCAGCATTCAATTTAAAAGAGAATGCCTGAAAAGGTTGTTGGAGTCACTCAGAGCCCAAAAACTCTGTTCTCAGCTTTGAACAACACTCAGCATTCAGATTTCAGTAGACTGTCAGAAACACAATTTTCACACTCTCCAAGCCCAAAAACTCTGTTCCCAGCTTTGAACAACACACAGCATTCATTTTCCAGAAGTGCATCAGAAACACCGTTTTCGACACTTTCACAACGCAAAAACGCGATTCCCGGGTTTTAACATCATTCAGCGTGCAGTTTCAATGATATTGCGAGAAACCCTGTTTTCGACACTTTCAGAGCGCAAAAACGCGATTCCTGGGTTTTAACATCATTCAACGTGCAGTTTCAACTATATTGCCAGAAACACGGTTTTCAACACTTTCAGAGCACAAAAACACGATTCCCACGTTTTCAACATCGCTCAGCATTCAATTTAAAGGAGAATGCCTGAAAAGGTTTTTGGAGTCACTCAGAGCCCAAAAACTCTGTTCTCAGCTTTGAACAACACTCAGCATTCAGATTTCAGTAGACTGCCAGAAACACAATTTTCACACTCTCCAAGCCCAAAACTCTGTTCCCAGCTTTGAACAACACACAGCACTCATTTTCAGAAGTGCATCAGAAAAGCTGTTTGACACTTTCACAACGCAAAAACGCGATTCCCGGGTTTTAACATCATTCAGCGTGCAGTTTCAATGATATTGCGAGAAACCCTGTTTTCGACACTTTCAGAGCGCAAAAACGCGATTCCTGGGTTTTAACATCATTCAACGTGCAGTTTCAACTATATTGCCAGAAACACGGTTTTCAACACTTTCAGAGCGCAAAACCACGATTCCCACGTTTTCAACATCGCTCAGGATTCAATTTAAAGGAGAATGCCTGAAAAGGTTTTTGGAGTCTCTCAGAGCCCAATAACTCTGTTCTCAAGGTTGAACAACACTCAGCATTCAGATTTCAGTAGACTATCAGAAACACAATTTTCACACTCTCCAAGCCCAAAAACTCTGTTCCCAGCTTTGAACAACACACAGCATTCATTTTCCAGAAGTGCATCAGAAACGCTGTTTTCGACACTTTCACTACGCAAAAACGCGATTCCCGGGTTTTAACATCATTCAGTGTGCAGTTTCAACGATATTGCCAGAAACGCTGTTTTCGACACTTTCAGAGCGCAAAAACGCGATTCCCGGGTTTTAACATCATTCAACGTGCAGTTTCAACTATATTGCCAGAAACACGGTTTTCAACACTTTCAGAGCGCAAAAAACACGATTCCCACGTTTTCAACATCGCTCAGGGTTCAATTTAAAGGAGAATGCCTGGAAAGGTTTTTGGAGTCACTCAGAGCCCAAAAACTCTGTTCTCAGCTTTGAACAACACTCAGCATTCAGATTTCAGTAGACTATCAGAAACACAATTTTCACACTCTCCAAGCCCAAAAAACTCTGTTCCCATCTGGAGCAACAGGTGAGTGTACTGATACATTCAGCTGAATGGGGCCAGAGCTGGGGGATGGAATACTCAAGACTTCATGGGGCCCTGCTCCATTTATAAAAGGATCCAAATTACAGGTAGGTGCTGTCAAATTGCTGTTACCCAAATGATGATGTATTTCTGCTTGCACTAACATGTTCTTTTTCTCTTTCAGGGTTCTCAGCTGGTCTCCAGGTGGCCCGCACACAGTTGAACCATCAGTTACGGTAAGTATTTGTGTTCCTTCCACAGGGTCTCTCCTGTCATTCCTCTGTACTGTATGCGTTATCACAGACTGTTCTGGGGAGGTAGGCCCGGCCATGGTACCATGTAGGCCTGCAACTACCTGGGCATAAGTGGGAGCATTCAAAGGTGGGGGCACAGTTTCAGTCATCTGACAAGGCCCAACCTGAATTTGTTCCACTGGGGTAAATGAGGAGGAATCATCCTCAGAATGTGTTCCCTTGACCTGAGGTGCAAGCAATTTCATCACTTGTTCAGCAATTCTCTTATTAAATTTGTGTTTGTAGCGGGCCTTGGCCCACCCTATAGCCATATTGAAGCCCGCTTCATCAAAAGGTCCCAAAGACTGAGTAATTGCAGCTATTACGCCATCATAATGTACCTGTAGTATTCTCATGTTATTCTCCATCCAATTTAGGGTGTTCTCCTTCACTTTACATTTTGTCTGCTCGGAGGGAGAAGACGGCTTTATAAACTTAGTTAGTTTGTTAACCTGTCTCATCATTCCTTTAGGGAACGATTTAGATTCTATTGCCTGGTTCACTATTTGTACATGATGAATTGCTTGCATCAACTTAAAGTATTCTTTGGTCCGTTGTTTGTTAACCTGGGCCCGTGCTAAGGGAGCAGAAACCACAGAGGGAGAGGGGGGGAGAGGGACAGTAGTATATACAGCCTCACTAGTGTTTCCACCTTGAGTTTTGGCCAAAGCCGTGTATCTATTCTGTAAAAACATAGTCAGCTTTTAATCTAATTAGTTACAGGAACCCAACACCCCAGTGGAGAGAGAACAAATTTCCCGTATAGGGGATCTCACCCGCCCTTTCTCCGTTCAGCTGGAGGATGGATGTGGAGAGAAGATTGCCTTGGCGCGTGGTCCAGCAGTGGCTTTAAGTTGCTTCCGTCCGTGGCATAAAGTTTAGGAAAAAACCACAAAAGATGGTTAGCAGAGGGTGAGCAATGCTCCCTTGCAAGTTCTTTGCTCCTGGAATGGAATCCACTGTCGCCTGGAGAATCCGGTGGGCCTCGGCCTTCAGGCCTTATCCAGTTGTTTGTTTGTTTGTAATCTTTCTTCTCTTTGCAGGCGGTGGGGGAACCTCAAGTGACTAATCAGATTAAAAATTGTAATTTATTTGTTTTTTTAAAAAAATTCTTTAATAAAAACTCTTAAAAATATACAAAGCTTTGTCCAAATTATTTGCTTTTCAAGGTTTAAGAACACAATCCTTCCTCACGTTTCGCTTCTCAGCTTCATCAGAGGAAAATGGAGGCTGTAAAGCTAGGTGTACTATATAGATACACCCAGGGGGATTGGCCATAAACACAGTTCTCAACATCACCCTTTCCTATAGGTTGACACCGGGTCCAGGAGATAGGAGTCACACCCCTATAGGAGTTCTTTGATTATTCTGGGGAGGGGCTTTTGCCTAAAGGAACAGGGTTAGGGTCCCTATTGGTCCCTTTGAATTCTAAGAGGTAAAACTTCCACTCTCCTCCAATACAAACTCTCTTAAATAAAATGGTCTCCCATCCTTCAGCTATCCAGGACTAGCCCTGCTTAGCTAAAAAGGTGCTGAAGTCAGCCTAAAAAGTGGGTTGACCTAGCTATTCTAAGGGCCATAGGATCCCCAGGCTCTAATGAGGGGTTTTCCTCAGGAGGGAGAAGGAAAGAGAAAGAGCAGGAAGAAAAGACAGGGAAAGGGTTAATATGGGATCAGCTTCAAAAGAGGAAGGAGAAGGCAATGGCACTGGCTAGGTTAGGATTTTGATTAATTATAATTTTAAAAGAGAGCACAAAGCTCTTTAGTGCTCTGGCCTATTGCATTTTCCCCCCCAAAAAAAGGAATTGCCCTTAGCCTTAGGGCTAGGGTTATTGTCCCAGCACGGGTTGGGCTCCCAGCCCCAATTAGGGTTAGGGTTTGGGCCCAGGCTAGAATTAGGGTTGGGGTTAAAGTCAGGGTTGGGGTTGGGTGCCCAAAACCAAGGTCAGGGTTAAGGTCAGGGTCCCCATTAGGGTTGGGGTTAGGGTTAGGGTTGAGGTTGGGGTCAGGGCCCCAGGCCGAAGTTAGGGTTAGGGTCAGGGCCCCAATTAGGGTTAGGGTTAGGGTTGGAATTGGGGCCCCCAGGCTGCAGTTAGGGTTAGGGTCAGGGCCCCAATTAGGGTTGGGGTTAGGGTCAGGGTTGGGGTCAGGGCATGGCTAGGGTCGGGGCTAGAGTCCTGTCCTGGTTGGGGTTAGAGCCCAGATTAGGGTCAGAGGTCATAATCAGGTAGGGCCTAGATAACCATCGGGGTTCGGGCCCCCATCGATGTCACGGTTGGGGTTAGGGCCCAGGTTAGAGTAAGGGTTAGAGACAGGGTGTGGGTCACGGCCTCATGTGCAAATAAAGTTCAGGCCAGGGCGAGGGGCCAGTTACTCGCCGGAGGAGGGAGCAAGGAGGGGAGGAATTCTAATATTAAATAATTCATATATGGGGGCTCCAGGATACGAGGCTTCCTAGAAGTGCTGTTGTTATAAATAAGTGCTTAAAAACATGCATTATTTTATATATTATGTGGTCATTTATGCACACATTCCCACACACACACACACACACACACATATATATGTATATATATATATATATATATATATATATATATATATATATATATATGCATATATATTTATACATATCTCCATAAAGACACATACGTGAATATAAAGATGGTCAAAGGCGACACTCTTTATTAATCTTCACCACAAAACCAATTCATTATTGCCCCCATCCTGGCCCCCCCATTTCCAAAAAGTGCTTCTTCCCTCCCTCACCTCACCCCACCAGGGGGAGACCACCCTCCCACTCTATCCACCCCTTTCATTAAGTCCCCAAGGTGCAACTGTTTTCAATTTTGCTATCCACCTTCTCTCTATTGTTTTTCTCTCCCCATTAGACCACCCCGGATTGGTGTCCAGGCCCGATACCCTCAAGTCTGAAACTGGATGAACTTGGAAATGGTAAGTCAACTCTGTTTGTAATTGAAATTTGCGAATATTATAAAGATGTTGTTTTAATCGCACCAGTATTGTATGTTGTGTCTCCCCTATATAAAGTTTGCCACAGGTGCTGCAGGCAATTACATAGACCACGTTCTTGTCCGTTATCGATACCTTTTTCCACACCGGTGCCTCCTCCCCACTATATTTATTTACCAAAAATGACCTAAATTGAAAAAGCCTGCGGAGTTGTACTTGTGAGTCTTCCGTCCTCGCTGGTAACCCTGAGCGTACTAAAAGATCCTTCAGATTTTTATTCCGTCTGTAGGCCGCAATTATCCTGTGCGTCCGGAGTGATGGTAAATGGCTTTGCACATTGGCGAAGTTGTTCCTAATTTTCCCAATCAACGCTTTATTGGACTCCGAGAAGGTAGT
>NW_023494750.1:52500-55000 GCF_013368585.1 Megalops cyprinoides | reverse complement strand
ATCGCTCGCCACCATTGTCAATATGTTTATATGTGCACCAGCTGGTCTTGAACCGGGGACCTTTAGATTCGGGGGCCATACTGCTGACCCCATGCCCACTGCAGATGCTCATTGATATGTGGTGATTGCGAGCCACCTATTTCATTGACAGGGGTGAAACTAGACCATATAGAGAGAGGGAGAAATAAAGAGGGCACCTCTGGGATTGAACCCGGGTCCTTCAGATCATAAGGCACTGACAGATTCCATGTGCCACTCTGTCTACCCGCTATAAAAAGGAAAGAAAAGAGGAGGAAAAAAAGGGGAGACAGGTCATCCATCTGTATAATCAATTCCCAGTATTATAGTTTGAGAATATGTTTTTATCTGGTCCGTTGTCAGGGTCAGGGTTGGGATCAGGGTTAAGGTCAGGATAGGGGTTGGGGTTAACCCTCGGGTGATAGTCAAGATCAGGGCCAGTCCACTGTGGTCCTTTTCTTGATCCCAATGGTTAGGGTTAGAATTTGGGTAGGGTCAGGCTAGGACCTAGGGCCGGGCCTGGACATAGGGTGGGGTTAAGGTTAGGGTTAGGGTTGGGGTTAGGGTTGGGGTTAGGGTTGGGGTTAGGGGTTAGGGTTGGGGTTAGGGTAGGGGTTAGGGTAGGGGTTAGGGTAGGGGTTAGGGTTAGGGTTGGGGTTGGGGGTTAGGGTTGGGGTTAGGGTTAGGGTTAGGGTTAGGGTTAGGGTTAGGTAGGGGTTAGGGGTAGGGTTAGGGTTAGGGTTAGGGTTAGGGTTAGGGTTTGGTTTAGGGTTTGGGTTTGGGTTAGGGGTTAGGGTTAGGGTTAGGGTTAGGTATAGGGGTAATAACCACGATCGTCAAAGTGACGATCCTTTTGGAGAGTGATATCTCAAGAAACGCAATGAGCTAGAGACATGGGACCATGTCCTATCCCCCCATTTTCGGGTATGGGCTTTCCATTGGTTCCACTTTCGAGCGTGTACCACGTTCGAGTCCGGAGATATGTCCAAAAAAACTTTGTTTTTTTCTGTATCTTGGGAACAGTAAGTCATAGAGAGTCATGGGTGGTACCGTTGGATGTGGAATGGTCGAATTATATCAGACAGACACTGGTTGCAAGTCTCTAGGACGTATGGTTCAGGAGTTATTCAAGAAAAACCTTCGTCCAATCAGAATGCATTAGGGTTAGGGTTAAGGTTAGGTATAGGGGTAATAACCACGATCGTCAAAGTGGACGATCCTTTTGGAGAGTGATATCTCAAGACGCAATGAGCTAGAGACATGGGAACCATGTCCTATCCCCCCATTTTCGGGTATGGGCTTTCCATTGTTCCACTTTCGAGCGTGTACCACGTTCGAGTCCGGAGATATGTCCAAAAAAAACTTTGTTTTTTCTGTATCTTGGGAACAGTAAGTCATAGAGAGTCATGGGGTGGTACCGTTGGATGTGGAAATTATATCAGACAGACACTGGTTGCAAGTCTCTAGGACGTATGGTTCAGGAGTTATTCAAGAAAAACCTATCGTCCAATCAGAATGCATTAGGGTTAGGGTTAAGGTTAGGTATAGGGGTAATAACCACGATCGTCAAGTGACGATCCTTTTGGAGAAGTGATATCTCAGAACGCAATGAGCTAGAGACAATGGGACCATGTCCTATCCCCCCATTTTCGGGTATGGGCTTTCCATTGGTTTCCACTTTCGAGCGTGTACCACGTTCGCGAGTCCGGAAGATATGTCCAAAAAACTTTGTTTTTTCTGTATCTTGGGAACAGTAAGTCATAGAGAGTCATGGGTGGTACCGTTGGATGTGGAATGGTCGAATTATATCAGACAGACACTGGTTGCAAGTCTCTAGACGTAGGGTTCAGGAGTTATTCAAGAAAAACCTTCGGTCCAATCAGAATGCATTAGGGTTAGGGTTAAGGTTAGGTATAGGGGTAATAACCACGATCGTCAAAGTGACGATCCTTTTGGAGAGTGATATCTCAAGAACGCAATGAGCTAGAGACATGGGACCATGTCCTATCCCCCCATTTTCGGGTATGGGCTTTCCATTGGTTCCACTTTCGAGCGTGTACCACGTTCGAGTCCGGAGATATGTCCAAAAAAACTTTGTTTTTTCTGTATCTTGGGAACAGTAAGTCATAGAGAGTCATGGGTGGGTACCGTTGGATGTGGAAATTATATCAGACAGACACTGGTTGCAAGTCTCTAGGACGTATGGTTCAGGAGTTATTCAAGAAAAACCTTCGTCCAATCAGAATGCATTAGGGTTAGGGTTAGGATTAGGGTTGGGGTTGGGGTAGGTTAGGGTTAGGGTTAGGGTTAGGGTTAGGGTTGTCAGGGTTAGGGTTAGGGTTAGGGTTAGGGTTAGGATAGGGGAAAAATGATTAGAGGCACTGAATCACAGTGTCTCGTGTACGGGCCCATGTGTATAATTTGAATCCCACTTTTATTTTCTAGATCGCTCGCCACCATTGTCAATATGTTTATATGTGCA
>NW_023494750.1:22500-27500 GCF_013368585.1 Megalops cyprinoides | reverse complement strand
GAGCGTGTACCACGTTCGAGTCCGGAGATATGTCCAAAAAAACTTTGTTTTTTCTGTATCTTGGGAACAGTAAGTCATAGAGAGTCATGGGTGGTACCGTTGGATGTGGAATGGTCGAATTATATCAGACAGACACTGGTTGCAAGTCTCTAGGACGTATGGTTCAGGAGTTATTCAAGAAAAACCTTCGTCCAATCAGAATGCATTAGGGTTAGGGTTAAGGTTAGGTATAGGGGTAATAACCACGATCGTCAAAGTGACGATCCTTTTGGAGAGTGATATCTCAAGAACGCAATGAGCTAGAGACATGGGACCATGTCCTATCCCCCCATTTTCGGGTATGGGCTTTCCATTGGTTCCACTTTCGAGCGTGTACCACGTTCGAGTCCGGAGATATGTCCAAAAAAACTTTGTTTTTTCTGTATCTTGGGAACAGTAAGTCATAGAGAGTCATGGGTGGTACCGTTGGATGTGGAAATTATATCAGACAGACACTGGTTGCAAGTCTCTAGGACGTATGGTTCAGGAGTTATTCAAGAAAAACCTTCGTCCAATCAGAATGCATTAGGGTTAGGGTTAGGATTAGGGTTGGGGTTGGGGTTAGGGTTAGGGTTAGGGTTAGGGTTAGGGTTGTCAGGGTTAGGGTTAGGGTTAGGGTTAGGGTTAGGATAGGGGAAAAATGATTAGAGGCACTGAATCACAGTGTCTCGTGTACGGGCCCATGTGTATAATTTGAATCCCACTTTTATTTTCTAGATCGCTCGCCACCATTGTCAATATGTTTATATGTGCACCAGCTGGTCTTGAACCGGGGACCTTTAGATTCGGGGGCCATACTGCTGACCCCATGCCCACTGCAGATGCTCATTGATATGTGGTGATTGCGAGCCACCTATTTCATTGACAGGGGTGAAACTAGACCATATAGAGAGAGGGAGAAATAAAGAGGGCACCTCTGGGATTGAACCCGGGTCCTTCAGATCATAAGGCACTGACAGATTCCATGTGCCACTCTGTCTACCCGCTATAAAAAGGAAAGAAAAGAGGAGGAAAAAAAGGGGAGACAGGTCATCCATCTGTATAATCAATTCCCAGTATTATAGTTTGAGAATATGTTTTTATCTGGTCCGTTGTCAGGGTCAGGGTTGGGATCAGGGTTAAGGTCAGGATAGGGGTTGGGGTTAACCCTCGGGTGATAGTCAAGATCAGGGCCAGTCCACTGTGGTCCTTTTCTTGATCCCAATGGTTAGGGTTAGAATTTGGGTAGGGTCAGGCTAGGACCTAGGGCCGGGCCTGGACATAGGGTGGGGTTAAGGTTAGGGTTAGGGTTAGGGTTAGGGTTGGGGTTAGGGTTGGGGTTAGGGGTTAGGGTTGGGGTTAGGGTAGGGGTTAGGGTAGGGGTTAGGGTAGGGGTTAGGGGTAGGGTTGGGGTTGGGGGTTAGGGTTGGGGTTAGGGTTAGGGTTAGGGTTAGGGTTAGGGTTAGGGTTAGGGTTAGGGTTAGGGGTAGGGTTAGGGTTAGGGTTAGGGTTAGGGTTAGGGTTAGGGTTAGGGTTTGGGTTAGGGTTAGGGTTAGGGTTAGGGTTAGGGGTAATAACCACGATCGTCAAAGTGACGATCCTTTTGGAGAGTGATATCTCAAGAACGCAATGAGCTAGAGACATGGGACCATGTCCTATCCCCCCATTTTCGGGTATGGGCTTTCCATTGGTTCCACTTTCGAGCGTGTACCACGTTCGAGTCCGGAGATATGTCCAAAAAAACTTTGTTTTTTCTGTATCTTGGGAACAGTAAGTCATAGAGAGTCATGGGTGGTACCGTTGGATGTGGAATGGTCGAATTATATCAGACAGACACTGGTTGCAAGTCTCTAGGACGTATGGTTCAGGAGTTATTCAAGAAAAACCTTCGTCCAATCAGAATGCATTAGGGTTAGGGTTAAGGTTAGGTATAGGGGTAATAACCACGATCGTCAAAGTGACGATCCTTTTGGAGAGTGATATCTCAAGAACGCAATGAGCTAGAGACATGGGACCATGTCCTATCCCCCCATTTTCGGGTATGGGCTTTCCATTGGTTCCACTTTCGAGCGTGTACCACGTTCGAGTCCGGAGATATGTCCAAAAAAACTTTGTTTTTTCTGTATCTTGGGAACAGTAAGTCATAGAGAGTCATGGGTGGTACCGTTGGATGTGGAAATTATATCAGACAGACACTGGTTGCAAGTCTCTAGGACGTATGGTTCAGGAGTTATTCAAGAAAAACCTTCGTCCAATCAGAATGCATTAGGGTTAGGGTTAGGGTTAGGGTTGGGGTTGGGGTTAGGGTTAGGGTTAGGGTTAGGGTTAGGGTTAGGGTTGTTAGGGTTAGGGTTAGGGTTAGGGTTAGGGTTAGGGTTAGGATAGGGGAAAAATGATTAGAGGCACTGAATCACAGTGTCTCGTGTACGGGCCCATGTGTATAATTTGAATCCCACTTTTATTTTCTAGATCGCTCGCCACCATTGTCAATATGTTTATATGTGCACCAGCTGGTCTTGAACCGGGGACCTTTAGATTCGGGGGCCATACTGCTGACCCCATGCCCACTGCAGATGCTCATTGATATGTGGTGATTGCGAGCCACCTATTTCATTGACAGGGGTGAAACTAGACCATATAGAGAGAGGGAGAAATAAAGAGGGCACCTCTGGGATTGAACCCGGGTCCTTCAGATCATAGGGCACTGACAGATTCCATGTGCCACTCTGTCTACCCGCTATAAAAAGGAAAGAAAAGAGGAGGAAAAAAAGGGGAGACAGGTCATCCATCTGTATAATCAATTCCCAGTATTATAGTTTGAGAATATGTTTTTATCTGGTCCGTTGTCAGGGTCAGGGTTGGGATCAGGGTTAAGGTCAGGATAGGGGTTGGGGTTAACCCTCGGGTGATAGTCAAGATCAGGGCCAGTCCACTGTGGTCCTTTTCTTGATCCCAATGGTTAGGGTTAGAATTTGGGTAGGGTCAGGCTAGGACCTAGGGCCGGGCCTGGACATAGGGTGGGGTTAAGGTTAGGGTTAGGGTTGGGGTTAGGGTTGGGGTTAGGGTTGGGGTTAGGGGTTAGGGTTGGGGTTAGGGTAGGGGTTAGGGTAGGGGTTAGGGTAGGGGTTAGGGTTAGGGTTGGGGTTGGGGGTTAGGGTTGGGGTTAGGGTTAGGGTTAGGGTTAGGGTTAGGGTTAGGGGTTAGGGTTAGGGTTAGGGTTAGGGTTAGGGTTAGGGTTAGGGTTTGGGTTTGGGTTTGGGTTAGGGTTAGGGTTAGGGTTAGGGTTAGGTATAGGGGTAATAACCACGATCGTCAAAGTGACGATCCTTTTGGAGAGTGATATCTCAAGAACGCAATGAGCTAGAGACATGGGACCATGTCCTATCCCCCCATTTTCGGGTATGGGCTTTCCATTGGTTCCACTTTCGAGCGTGTACCACGTTCGAGTCCGGAGATATGTCCAAAAAAACTTTGTTTTTTCTGTATCTTGGGAACAGTAAGTCATAGAGAGTCATGGGTGGGTACCGTTGGATGTGGAAATTATATCAGACAGACACTGGTTGCAAGTCTCTAGGACGTATGGTTCAGGAGTTATTCAAGAAAAACCTTCGTCCAATCAGAATGCATTAGGGTTAGGGTTAGGGTTAGGGTTGGGGTTGGGGTTAGGGTTAGGGTTAGGGTTAGGGTTAGGGTTAGGGTTGTTAGGGTTAGGGTTAGGGTTAGGGTTAGGGTTAGGGTTAGGGTTAGGTATAGGGGTAATAACCACGATCGTCAAAGTGACGATCCTTTTGGAGAGTGATATCTCTAGAACGCAATGAGCTAGAGACATGGGACCATGTCCTATCCCCCCATTTTCGGGTATGGGCTTTCCATTGGTTCCACTTTCGAGCGTGTACCACGTTCGAGTCCGGAGATATGTCCAAAAAAACTTTGTTTTTTCTGTATCTTGGGAACAGTAAGTCATAGAGAGTCATGGGTGGTACCGTTGGATGTGGAAATTATATCAGACAGACACTGGTTGCAAGTCTCTAGGACGTATGGTTCAGGAGTTATTCAAGAAAAACCTTCGTCCAATCAGAATGCATTAGGGTTAGGGTTAGGGTTAGGGTTGGGGTTGGGGTTAGGGTTAGGGTTAGGGTTAGGGTTAGGGTTAGGGTTAGGGTTAGGGTTGTTAGGGTTAGGGTTAGGGTTAGGGTTAGGGTTAGGATAGGGGAAAAATGATTAGAGGCACTGAATCACAGTGTCTCGTGTACGGGCCCATGTGTATAATTTGAATCCCACTTTTATTTTCTAGATCGCTCGCCACCATTGTCAATATGTTTATATGTGCACCAGCTGGTCTTGAACCGGGGACCTTTAGATTCGGGGGCCATACTGCTGACCCCATGCCCACTGCAGATGCTCATTGATATGTGGTGATTGCGAGCCACCTATTTCATTGACAGGGGTGAAACTAGACCATATAGAGAGAGGGAGAAATAAAGAGGGCACCTCTGGGATTGAACCCGGGTCCTTCAGATCATAAGGCACTGACAGATTCCATGTGCCACTCTGTCTACCCGCTATAAAAAGGAAAGAAAAGAGGAGGAAAAAAAGGGGAGACAGGTCATCCATCTGTATAATCAATTCCCAGTATTATAGTTTGAGAATATGTTTTTATCTGGTCCGTTGTCAGGGTCAGGGTTGGGATCAGGGTTAAGGTCAGGATAGGGGTTGGGGTTAACCCTCGGGTGATAGTCAAGATCAGGGCCAGTCCACTGTGGTCCTTTTCTTGATCCCAATGGTTAGGGTTAGAATTTGGGTAGGGTCAGGCTAGGACCTAGGGCCGGGCCTGGACATAGGGTGGGGTTAAGGTTAGGGTTAGGGTTGGGGTTAGGGTTGGGGTTAGGGTTGGGGTTAGGGGTTAGGGTTGGGGTTAGGGTAGGGGTTAGGGTAGGGGTTAGGGTAGGGGTTAGGGTTAGGGTTGGGGTTAGGGTTAGGGT
>NW_023494750.1:0-10000 GCF_013368585.1 Megalops cyprinoides | reverse complement strand
TTAGGGTTAGGGTTAGGGTTAGGGTTAGGGTTAGGGTTAGGGTTAGGGTTAGGGTTAGGGTTAGGGTTAGGGTTAGGGTTAGGGTTAGGGTTAGGGTTAGGGTTAGGGTTAGGGTTAGGGTTAGGGTTAGGGTTAGGGTTAGGGTTAGGGTTAGGGTTAGGGTTAGGGTTAGGGTTAGGGTTAGGGTTAGGGTTAGGGTTAGGGTTAGGGTTAGGGTTAGGGTTAGGGTTAGGGTTAGGGTTAGGGTTAGGGTTAGGGTTAGGGTTAGGGTTAGGGTTAGGGTTAGGGTTAGGGTTAGGGTTAGGGTTAGGGTTAGGGTTAGGGTTAGGGTTAGGGTTAGGGTTAGGGTTAGGGTTAGGGTTAGGGTTAGGGTTAGGGTTAGGGTTAGGGTTAGGGTTAGGGTTAGGGTTAGGGTTAGGGTTAGGGTTAGGGTTAGGGTTAGGGTTAGGGTTAGGGTTAGGGTTAGGGTTAGGGTTAGGGTTAGGGTTAGGGTTAGGGTTAGGGTTAGGGTTAGGGTTAGGGTTAGGGTTAGGGTTAGGGTTAGGGTTAGGGTTAGGGTTAGGGTTAGGGTTAGGGTTAGGGTTAGGGTTAGGGTTAGGGTTAGGGTTAGGGTTAGGGTTAGGGTTAGGGTTAGGGTTAGGGTTAGGGTTAGGGTTAGGGTTAGGGTTAGGGTTAGGGTTAGGGTTAGGGTTAGGGTTAGGGTTAGGGTTAGGGTTAGGGTTAGGGTTAGGGTTAGGGTTAGGGTTAGGGTTAGGGTTAGGGTTAGGGTTAGGGTTAGGGTTAGGGTTAGGGTTAGGGTTAGGGTTAGGGTTAGGGTTAGGGTTAGGGTTAGGGTTAGGGTTAGGGTTAGGGTTAGGGTTAGGGTTAGGGTTAGGGTTAGGGTTAGGGTTAGGGTTAGGGTTAGGGTTAGGGTTAGGGTTAGGGTTAGGGTTAGGGTTAGGGTTAGGGTTAGGGTTAGGGTTAGGGTTAGGGTTAGGGTTAGGGTTAGGGTTAGGGTTAGGGTTAGGGTTAGGGTTAGGGTTAGGGTTAGGGTTAGGGTTAGGGTTAGGGTTAGGGTTAGGGTTAGGGTTAGGGTTAGGGTTAGGGTTAGGGTTAGGGTTAGGGTTAGGGTTAGGGTTAGGGTTAGGGTTAGGGTTAGGGTTAGGGTTAGGGTTAGGGTTAGGGTTAGGGTTAGGGTTAGGGTTAGGGTTAGGGTTAGGGTTAGGGTTAGGGTTAGGGTTAGGGTTAGGGTTAGGGTTAGGGTTAGGGTTAGGGTTAGGGTTAGGGTTAGGGTTAGGGTTAGGGTTAGGGTTAGGGTTAGGGTTAGGGTTAGGGTTAGGGTTAGGGTTAGGGTTAGGGTTAGGGTTAGGGTTAGGGTTAGGGTTAGGGTTAGGGTTAGGGTTAGGGTTAGGGTTAGGGTTAGGGTTAGGGTTAGGGTTAGGGTTAGGGTTAGGGTTAGGGTTAGGGTTAGGGTTAGGGTTAGGGTTAGGGTTAGGGTTAGGGTTAGGGTTAGGGTTAGGGTTAGGGTTAGGGTTAGGGTTAGGGTTAGGGTTAGGGTTAGGGTTAGGGTTAGGGTTAGGGTTAGGGTTAGGGTTAGGGTTAGGGTTAGGGTTAGGGTTAGGGTTAGGGTTAGGGTTAGGGTTAGGGTTAGGGTTAGGGTTAGGGTTAGGGTTAGGGTTAGGGTTAGGGTTAGGGTTAGGGTTAGGGTTAGGGTTAGGGTTAGGGTTAGGGTTAGGGTTAGGGTTAGGGTTAGGGTTAGGGTTAGGGTTAGGGTTAGGGTTAGGGTTAGGGTTAGGGTTAGGGTTAGGGTTAGGGTTAGGGTTAGGGTTAGGGTTAGGGTTAGGGTTAGGGTTAGGGTTAGGGTTAGGGTTAGGGTTAGGGTTAGGGTTAGGGTTAGGGTTAGGGTTAGGGTTAGGGTTAGGGTTAGGGTTAGGGTTAGGGTTAGGGTTAGGGTTAGGGTTAGGGTTAGGGTTAGGGTTAGGGTTAGGGTTAGGGTTAGGGTTAGGGTTAGGGTTAGGGTTAGGGTTAGGGTTAGGGTTAGGGTTAGGGTTAGGGTTAGGGTTAGGGTTAGGGTTAGGGTTAGGGTTAGGGTTAGGGTTAGGGTTAGGGTTAGGGTTAGGGTTAGGGTTAGGGTTAGGGTTAGGGTTAGGGTTAGGGTTAGGGTTAGGGTTAGGGTTAGGGTTAGGGTTAGGGTTAGGGTTAGGGTTAGGGTTAGGGTTAGGGTTAGGGTTAGGGTTAGGGTTAGGGTTAGGGTTAGGGTTAGGGTTAGGGTTAGGGTTAGGGTTAGGGTTAGGGTTAGGGTTAGGGTTAGGGTTAGGGTTAGGGTTAGGGTTAGGGTTAGGGTTAGGGTTAGGGTTAGGGTTAGGGTTAGGGTTAGGGTTAGGGTTAGGGTTAGGGTTAGGGTTAGGGTTAGGGTTAGGGTTAGGGTTAGGGTTAGGGTTAGGGTTAGGGTTAGGGTTAGGGTTAGGGTTAGGGTTAGGGTTAGGGTTAGGGTTAGGGTTAGGGTTAGGGTTAGGGTTAGGGTTAGGGTTAGGGTTAGGGTTAGGGTTAGGGTTAGGGTTAGGGTTAGGGTTAGGGTTAGGGTTAGGGTTAGGGTTAGGGTTAGGGTTAGGGTTAGGGTTAGGGTTAGGGTTAGGGTTAGGGTTAGGGTTAGGGTTAGGGTTAGGGTTAGGGTTAGGGTTAGGGTTAGGGTTAGGGTTAGGGTTAGGGTTAGGGTTAGGGTTAGGGTTAGGGTTAGGGTTAGGGTTAGGGTTAGGGTTAGGGTTAGGGTTAGGGTTAGGGTTAGGGTTAGGGTTAGGGTTAGGGTTAGGGTTAGGGTTAGGGTTAGGGTTAGGGTTAGGGTTAGGGTTAGGGTTAGGGTTAGGGTTAGGGTTAGGGTTAGGGTTAGGGTTAGGGTTAGGGTTAGGGTTAGGGTTAGGGTTAGGGTTAGGGTTAGGGTTAGGGTTAGGGTTAGGGTTAGGGTTAGGGTTAGGGTTAGGGTTAGGGTTAGGGTTAGGGTTAGGGTTAGGGTTAGGGTTAGGGTTAGGGTTAGGGTTAGGGTTAGGGTTAGGGTTAGGGTTAGGGTTAGGGTTAGGGTTAGGGTTAGGGTTAGGGTTAGGGTTAGGGTTAGGGTTAGGGTTAGGGTTAGGGTTAGGGTTAGGGTTAGGGTTAGGGTTAGGGTTAGGGTTAGGGTTAGGGTTAGGGTTAGGGTTAGGGTTAGGGTTAGGGTTAGGGTTAGGGTTAGGGTTAGGGTTAGGGTTAGGGTTAGGGTTAGGGTTAGGGTTAGGGTTAGGGTTAGGGTTAGGGTTAGGGTTAGGGTTAGGGTTAGGGTTAGGGTTAGGGTTAGGGTTAGGGTTAGGGTTAGGGTTAGGGTTAGGGTTAGGGTTAGGGTTAGGGTTAGGGTTAGGGTTAGGGTTAGGGTTAGGGTTAGGGTTAGGGTTAGGGTTAGGGTTAGGGTTAGGGTTAGGGTTAGGGTTAGGGTTAGGGTTAGGGTTAGGGTTAGGGTTAGGGTTAGGGTTAGGGTTAGGGTTAGGGTTAGGGTTAGGGTTAGGGTTAGGGTTAGGGTTAGGGTTAGGGTTAGGGTTAGGGTTAGGGTTAGGGTTAGGGTTAGGGTTAGGGTTAGGGTTAGGGTTAGGGTTAGGGTTAGGGTTAGGGTTAGGGTTAGGGTTAGGGTTAGGGTTAGGGTTAGGGTTAGGGTTAGGGTTAGGGTTAGGGTTAGGGTTAGGGTTAGGGTTAGGGTTAGGGTTAGGGTTAGGGTTAGGGTTAGGGTTAGGGTTAGGGTTAGGGTTAGGGTTAGGGTTAGGGTTAGGGTTAGGGTTAGGGTTAGGGTTAGGGTTAGGGTTAGGGTTAGGGTTAGGGTTAGGGTTAGGGTTAGGGTTAGGGTTAGGGTTAGGGTTAGGGTTAGGGTTAGGGTTAGGGTTAGGGTTAGGGTTAGGGTTAGGGTTAGGGTTAGGGTTAGGGTTAGGGTTAGGGTTAGGGTTAGGGTTAGGGTTAGGGTTAGGGTTAGGGTTAGGGTTAGGGTTAGGGTTAGGGTTAGGGTTAGGGTTAGGGTTAGGGTTAGGGTTAGGGTTAGGGTTAGGGTTAGGGTTAGGGTTAGGGTTAGGGTTAGGGTTAGGGTTAGGGTTAGGGTTAGGGTTAGGGTTAGGGTTAGGGTTAGGGTTAGGGTTAGGGTTAGGGTTAGGGTTAGGGTTAGGGTTAGGGTTAGGGTTAGGGTTAGGGTTAGGGTTAGGGTTAGGGTTAGGGTTAGGGTTAGGGTTAGGGTTAGGGTTAGGGTTAGGGTTAGGGTTAGGGTTAGGGTTAGGGTTAGGGTTAGGGTTAGGGTTAGGGTTAGGGTTAGGGTTAGGGTTAGGGTTAGGGTTAGGGTTAGGGTTAGGGTTAGGGTTAGGGTTAGGGTTAGGGTTAGGGTTAGGGTTAGGGTTAGGGTTAGGGTTAGGGTTAGGGTTAGGGTTAGGGTTAGGGTTAGGGTTAGGGTTAGGGTTAGGGTTAGGGTTAGGGTTAGGGTTAGGGTTAGGGTTAGGGTTAGGGTTAGGGTTAGGGTTAGGGTTAGGGTTAGGGTTAGGGTTAGGGTTAGGGTTAGGGTTAGGGTTAGGGTTAGGGTTAGGGTTAGGGTTAGGGTTAGGGTTAGGGTTAGGGTTAGGGTTAGGGTTAGGGTTAGGGTTAGGGTTAGGGTTAGGGTTAGGGTTAGGGTTAGGGTTAGGGTTAGGGTTAGGGTTAGGGTTAGGGTTAGGGTTAGGGTTAGGGTTAGGGTTAGGGTTAGGGTTAGGGTTAGGGTTAGGGTTAGGGTTAGGGTTAGGGTTAGGGTTAGGGTTAGGGTTAGGGTTAGGGTTAGGGTTAGGGTTAGGGTTAGGGTTAGGGTTAGGGTTAGGGTTAGGGTTAGGGTTAGGGTTAGGGTTAGGGTTAGGGTTAGGGTTAGGGTTAGGGTTAGGGTTAGGGTTAGGGTTAGGGTTAGGGTTAGGGTTAGGGTTAGGGTTAGGGTTAGGGTTAGGGTTAGGGTTAGGGTTAGGGTTAGGGTTAGGGTTAGGGTTAGGGTTAGGGTTAGGGTTAGGGTTAGGGTTAGGGTTAGGGTTAGGGTTAGGGTTAGGGTTAGGGTTAGGGTTAGGGTTAGGGTTAGGGTTAGGGTTAGGGTTAGGGTTAGGGTTAGGGTTAGGGTTAGGGTTAGGGTTAGGGTTAGGGTTAGGGTTAGGGTTAGGGTTAGGGTTAGGGTTAGGGTTAGGGTTAGGGTTAGGGTTAGGGTTAGGGTTAGGGTTAGGGTTAGGGTTAGGGTTAGGGTTAGGGTTAGGGTTAGGGTTAGGGTTAGGGTTAGGGTTAGGGTTAGGGTTAGGGTTAGGGTTAGGGTTAGGGTTAGGGTTAGGGTTAGGGTTAGGGTTAGGGTTAGGGTTAGGGTTAGGGTTAGGGTTAGGGTTAGGGTTAGGGTTAGGGTTAGGGTTAGGGTTAGGGTTAGGGTTAGGGTTAGGGTTAGGGTTAGGGTTAGGGTTAGGGTTAGGGTTAGGGTTAGGGTTAGGGTTAGGGTTAGGGTTAGGGTTAGGGTTAGGGTTAGGGTTAGGGTTAGGGTTAGGGTTAGGGTTAGGGTTAGGGTTAGGGTTAGGGTTAGGGTTAGGGTTAGGGTTAGGGTTAGGGTTAGGGTTAGGGTTAGGGTTAGGGTTAGGGTTAGGGTTAGGGTTAGGGTTAGGGTTAGGGTTAGGGTTAGGGTTAGGGTTAGGGTTAGGGTTAGGGTTAGGGTTAGGGTTAGGGTTAGGGTTAGGGTTAGGGTTAGGGTTAGGGTTAGGGTTAGGGTTAGGGTTAGGGTTAGGGTTAGGGTTAGGGTTAGGGTTAGGGTTAGGGTTAGGGTTAGGGTTAGGGTTAGGGTTAGGGTTAGGGTTAGGGTTAGGGTTAGGGTTAGGGTTAGGGTTAGGGTTAGGGTTAGGGTTAGGGTTAGGGTTAGGGTTAGGGTTAGGGTTAGGGTTAGGGTTAGGGTTAGGGTTAGGGTTAGGGTTAGGGTTAGGGTTAGGGTTAGGGTTAGGGTTAGGGTTAGGGTTAGGGTTAGGGTTAGGGTTAGGGTTAGGGTTAGGGTTAGGGTTAGGGTTAGGGTTAGGGTTAGGGTTAGGGTTAGGGTTAGGGTTAGGGTTAGGGTTAGGGTTAGGGTTAGGGTTAGGGTTAGGGTTAGGGTTAGGGTTAGGGTTAGGGTTAGGGTTAGGGTTAGGGTTAGGGTTAGGGTTAGGGTTAGGGTTAGGGTTAGGGTTAGGGTTAGGGTTAGGGTTAGGGTTAGGGTTAGGGTTAGGGTTAGGGTTAGGGTTAGGGTTAGGGTTAGGGTTAGGGTTAGGGTTAGGGTTAGGGTTAGGGTTAGGGTTAGGGTTAGGGTTAGGGTTAGGGTTAGGGTTAGGGTTAGGGTTAGGGTTAGGGTTAGGGTTAGGGTTAGGGTTAGGGTTAGGGTTAGGGTTAGGGTTAGGGTTAGGGTTAGGGTTAGGGTTAGGGTTAGGGTTAGGGTTAGGGTTAGGGTTAGGGTTAGGGTTAGGGTTAGGGTTAGGGTTAGGGTTAGGGTTAGGGTTAGGGTTAGGGTTAGGGTTAGGGTTAGGGTTAGGGTTAGGGTTAGGGTTAGGGTTAGGGTTAGGGTTAGGGTTAGGGTTAGGGTTAGGGTTAGGGTTAGGGTTAGGGTTAGGGTTAGGGTTAGGGTTAGGGTTAGGGTTAGGGTTAGGGTTAGGGTTAGGGTTAGGGTTAGGGTTAGGGTTAGGGTTAGGGTTAGGGTTAGGGTTAGGGTTAGGGTTAGGGTTAGGGTTAGGGTTAGGGTTAGGGTTAGGGTTAGGGTTAGGGTTAGGGTTAGGGTTAGGGTTAGGGTTAGGGTTAGGGTTAGGGTTAGGGTTAGGGTTAGGGTTAGGGTTAGGGTTAGGGTTAGGGTTAGGGTTAGGGTTAGGGTTAGGGTTAGGGTTAGGGTTAGGGTTAGGGTTAGGGTTAGGGTTAGGGTTAGGGTTAGGGTTAGGGTTAGGGTTAGGGTTAGGGTTAGGGTTAGGGTTAGGGTTAGGGTTAGGGTTAGGGTTAGGGTTAGGGTTAGGGTTAGGGTTAGGGTTAGGGTTAGGGTTAGGGTTAGGGTTAGGGTTAGGGTTAGGGTTAGGGTTAGGGTTAGGGTTAGGGTTAGGGTTAGGGTTAGGGTTAGGGTTAGGGTTAGGGTTAGGGTTAGGGTTAGGGTTAGGGTTAGGGTTAGGGTTAGGGTTAGGGTTAGGGTTAGGGTTAGGGTTAGGGTTAGGGTTAGGGTTAGGGTTAGGGTTAGGGTTAGGGTTAGGGTTAGGGTTAGGGTTAGGGTTAGGGTTAGGGTTAGGGTTAGGGTTAGGGTTAGGGTTAGGGTTAGGGTTAGGGTTAGGGTTAGGGTTAGGGTTAGGGTTAGGGTTAGGGTTAGGGTTAGGGTTAGGGTTAGGGTTAGGGTTAGGGTTAGGGTTAGGGTTAGGGTTAGGGTTAGGGTTAGGGTTAGGGTTAGGGTTAGGGTTAGGGTTAGGGTTAGGGTTAGGGTTAGGGTTAGGGTTAGGGTTAGGGTTAGGGTTAGGGTTAGGGTTAGGGTTAGGGTTAGGGTTAGGGTTAGGGTTAGGGTTAGGGTTAGGGTTAGGGTTAGGGTTAGGGTTAGGGTTAGGGTTAGGGTTAGGGTTAGGGTTAGGGTTAGGGTTAGGGTTAGGGTTAGGGTTAGGGTTAGGGTTAGGGTTAGGGTTAGGGTTAGGGTTAGGGTTAGGGTTAGGGTTAGGGTTAGGGTTAGGGTTAGGGTTAGGGTTAGGGTTAGGGTTAGGGTTAGGGTTAGGGTTAGGGTTAGGGTTAGGGTTAGGGTTAGGG
Source organism: Megalops cyprinoides (assembly GCF_013368585.1). Lineage (NCBI taxonomy): Eukaryota > Metazoa > Chordata > Actinopteri > Elopiformes > Megalopidae > Megalops > Megalops cyprinoides. Next base: position 2,254 of record NW_023494750.1, on the reverse strand, counting down.
TTAGGGTTAGGGTTAGGGTTAGGGTTAGGGTTAGGGTTAGGGTTAGGGTTAGGGTTAGGGTTAGGGTTAGGGTTAGGGTTAGGGTTAGGGTTAGGGTTAGGGTTAGGGTTAGGGTTAGGGTTAGGGTTAGGGTTAGGGTTAGGGTTAGGGTTAGGGTTAGGGTTAGGGTTAGGGTTAGGGTTAGGGTTAGGGTTAGGGTTAGGGTTAGGGTTAGGGTTAGGGTTAGGGTTAGGGTTAGGGTTAGGGTTAGGGTTAGGGTTAGGGTTAGGGTTAGGGTTAGGGTTAGGGTTAGGGTTAGGGTTAGGGTTAGGGTTAGGGTTAGGGTTAGGGTTAGGGTTAGGGTTAGGGTTAGGGTTAGGGTTAGGGTTAGGGTTAGGGTTAGGGTTAGGGTTAGGGTTAGGGTTAGGGTTAGGGTTAGGGTTAGGGTTAGGGTTAGGGTTAGGGTTAGGGTTAGGGTTAGGGTTAGGGTTAGGGTTAGGGTTAGGGTTAGGGTTAGGGTTAGGGTTAGGGTTAGGGTTAGGGTTAGGGTTAGGGTTAGGGTTAGGGTTAGGGTTAGGGTTAGGGTTAGGGTTAGGGTTAGGGTTAGGGTTAGGGTTAGGGTTAGGGTTAGGGTTAGGGTTAGGGTTAGGGTTAGGGTTAGGGTTAGGGTTAGGGTTAGGGTTAGGGTTAGGGTTAGGGTTAGGGTTAGGGTTAGGGTTAGGGTTAGGGTTAGGGTTAGGGTTAGGGTTAGGGTTAGGGTTAGGGTTAGGGTTAGGGTTAGGGTTAGGGTTAGGGTTAGGGTTAGGGTTAGGGTTAGGGTTAGGGTTAGGGTTAGGGTTAGGGTTAGGGTTAGGGTTAGGGTTAGGGTTAGGGTTAGGGTTAGGGTTAGGGTTAGGGTTAGGGTTAGGGTTAGGGTTAGGGTTAGGGTTAGGGTTAGGGTTAGGGTTAGGGTTAGGGTTAGGGTTAGGGTTAGGGTTAGGGTTAGGGTTAGGGTTAGGGTTAGGGTTAGGGTTAGGGTTAGGGTTAGGGTTAGGGTTAGGGTTAGGGTTAGGGTTAGGGTTAGGGTTAGGGTTAGGGTTAGGGTTAGGGTTAGGGTTAGGGTTAGGGTTAGGGTTAGGGTTAGGGTTAGGGTTAGGGTTAGGGTTAGGGTTAGGGTTAGGGTTAGGGTTAGGGTTAGGGTTAGGGTTAGGGTTAGGGTTAGGGTTTGGGTTAGGGTTAGGGTTAGGGTTAGGGTTAGGGTTAGGGTTAGGGTTAGGGTTAGGGTTAGGGTTAGGGTTAGGGTTAGGGTTAGGGTTAGGGTTAGGGTTAGGGTTAGGGTTAGGGTTAGGGTTAGGGTTAGGGTTAGGGTTAGGGTTAGGGTTAGGGTTAGGGTTAGGGTTAGGGTTAGGGTTAGGGTTAGGGTTAGGGTTAGGGTTAGGGTTAGGGTTAGGGTTAGGGTTAGGGTTAGGGTTAGGGTTAGGGTTAGGGTTAGGGTTAGGGTTAGGGTTAGGGTTAGGGTTAGGGTTAGGGTTAGGGTTAGGGTTAGGGTTAGGGTTAGGGTTAGGGTTAGGGTTAGGGTTAGGGTTAGGGTTAGGGTTAGGGTTAGGGTTAGGGTTAGGGTTAGGGTTAGGGTTAGGGTTAGGGTTAGGGTTAGGGTTAGGGTTAGGGTTAGGGTTAGGGTTAGGGTTAGGGTTAGGGTTAGGGTTAGGGTTAGGGTTAGGGTTAGGGTTAGGGTTAGGGTTAGGGTTAGGGTTAGGGTTAGGGTTAGGGTTAGGGTTAGGGTTAGGGTTAGGGTTAGGGTTAGGGTTAGGGTTAGGGTTAGGGTTAGGGTTAGGGTTAGGGTTAGGGTTAGGGTTAGGGTTAGGGTTAGGGTTAGGGTTAGGGTTAGGGTTAGGGTTAGGGTTAGGGTTAGGGTTAGGGTTAGGGTTAGGGTTAGGGTTAGGGTTAGGGTTAGGGTTAGGGTTAGGGTTAGGGTTAGGGTTAGGGTTAGGGTTAGGGTTAGGGTTAGGGTTAGGGTTAGGGTTAGGGTTAGGGTTAGGGTTAGGGTTAGGGTTAGGGTTAGGGTTAGGGTTAGGGTTAGGGTTAGGGTTAGGGTTAGGGTTAGGGTTAGGGTTAGGGTTAGGGTTAGGGTTAGGGTTAGGGTTAGGGTTAGGGTTAGGGTTAGGGTTAGGGTTAGGGTTAGGGTTAGGGTTAGGGTTAGGGTTAGGGTTAGGGTTAGGGTTAGGGTTAGGGTTAGGGTTAGGGTTAGGGTTAGGGTTAGGGTTAGGGTTAGGGTTAGGGTTAGGGTTAGGGTTAG
>NW_023494749.1:75000-76982 GCF_013368585.1 Megalops cyprinoides | reverse complement strand
GGGGTACTCCAAAAGATTTCTAAGATATACAAAAACAGAGACTCTAAAAGAGTTAATGACGAAAACGAATAAACATAACAATAAATTGGTTCCATTAATTGTCACCTTTACAGACTCGAATAAGACCTTGGCCACAAAAATTAAGCATAATTTTGTGGACCTACAGAGAAATATTCCACAATTGCAATCTTTTAGGATGATTGCGGCCTATAGAAGGAACAAAAATCTGAAAGATATGTTGGTGCGGTCGGCAATTTCCTCTAAGCCCAAGTCTTGCAGCACATCGTATCTGGAATATTTCTCACCCCTAACTTACATTACAAACAGATACAGCAACACTGCAGCACCAGTATGGAGGTCAATGTCTTTGAACTCTGAAAATTTGGTTTATTTAATTACCTGCAGCCTCTGTGGAAAATTATATGTTGGTGAAACTCGAGCTAGCCTGCTAACACGACTCAAACAACACATGTACAACATAAAACGATATCACATACAGACAATACTCACCAGTCATTTCCAGTTACATCCCCTCTCTGGTCTGAGGATTTGTGGCCTAGAGGGGGACCCTACGTGGACCAGCGGACGGAGGAGGAGGGTGGAGCGTAGATGGATAATGCGGCTGGGAACGGTGGCACCTGGGGGACTTAATGAAAAGATAGGGTGAGGGGAGAGGGGGGTGGTTGCCTCCGGAGGGATACGAAAAAATAGGTTTTAATTAAGGTTTTTGGTTTTAAAATAAGCACTTATGGTTATATTTACCATATTTATTATTTATTTATATTTATTATATTTATTATTTTTATTGATTGTTAAAAAATATAGTGACTTAAAATTCTCCTTCCTACTTACCTGGGCTTGGAAATGAAGTGGATCCTCTGACTTTTGATAGCACTTGAAGACCTAATAAAGAATGACACAGGATGAATTATTTAGTGTGTCCTTTATAATGTGGTGTGATTTGGGTTTTTTACCTGCCTGGATGATTGATGATGATTGTCCCCTTTTTTTCTATATATGCATGCCCCACTTTTAGCACTTTTAATGCATTAGCACTTATGTAGAGGCCCCACTTCTAATGTCCAAGAAAGTTTGATGAAGTCTTTTCCTGGGTAAGTGAATCACAGCCAGAGGGCAGGATGACCGTTGTGCGCTTGACCTGTGATGTGAAGAACAAGGAGTTTTAATAGGGCGTTTTGTTTCCCCCTCCCGGAGTCATTACACCCTCTGGACCTACTTAATATATACAGTTGGCCGCCTCACCTGCTGTCCTCCTCTTGATGTTATGGCCCCAAACCGGCTGCAGCGTCCGTTGGGCCTCCGGCTCTCTTCTTTCCGGCTGCTGGGTCTAGTGGGGCCCCCCACAATTATATTAACACTCCCCTAACCTCAATGGGGCCTGCTCAGTCCTAACCCCAACCCTAACCCCAACCCTAACCCCAACCCTAACCCCAACCCCAACCCTAACCCCAACCCTAACCCCAACCCCAACCCCAACCCTAACCCCAACCCCAACCCCAACCCCAACCCTAACCCCAACCCTAACCCCAACCCCAACCCTAACCCCAACCCTAACCCCAACCCTAACCCCAACCCCAACCCTAACCCCAACTCTAACCCTAACCTAACAGGCCCGTGCAATGAGAGCTTTGTTTTTTTTAAAAAAAAGCCTACTAAAAACAGTGCCCCTAAAAAACCTAACCCTAACCCTAACCCTAACCCTAACCCTAACCCTAACCCTAACCCTAACCCTAACCCTAACCCTAACCCTAACCCTAACCCTAACCCTAACCCTAACCCTAACCCTAACCCTAACCCTTAACCCTAACCCTAACCCTTAACCCTAACCCTAACCCTAACCCTTAACCCTAACCCTAACCCTTAACCCTAACCCTAACCCTAACCCTAACCCTAACCCTAATTTTTTGGACATATCTCCGGACTCGAACGTGGTACATGCTCGAAAGTGGAACCAATGGAAA
>NW_023494749.1:55000-57500 GCF_013368585.1 Megalops cyprinoides | reverse complement strand
AACCCTAACCCTTAACCACTAACCCTAACCCTAACCCTAACCCTAACCCTAACCCTAACCCTAACCCTAACCCTAATTTTTTGGACATATCTCCGGACTCGAACGTGGTACATGCTCGAAAGTGGAACCAATGGAAAGCCCATACCGAAATGGGGGGATAGGACATGGTCCATGTCTCTAGCTCATGCGTTCTTGAGATATCACTCTCCAAAAGGATGTCACTTGACGATCGTGGTTATTACCCCTATACCTAACCTTAACCCTAACCTAATGCATTCTGATTGGACGAAGGTTTTTTCTTGAATAACTCCTGAACCATACGTCCTAGAGACTTGCAACCAGTGTCTGTCTGATATAATTCGACCATTCCACATCCAACGGTACCACCCATGACTCTCTATGACTTACTGTTCCCAAGATACAGAAAAAACAAAGTTTTTTTGGACATATCTCCGGACTCGAACGTGGTACACGCTCGAAAGTGGAACCAATGGAAAGCCCATACCCGAAAATGGGGGGATAGGACATGGTCCCATGTCTCTAGCTCATTGCGTTCTTGAGATATCACTCTCCAAAAGGATCGTCACTTTGACGATCGTGGTTATTACCCCTAACCCTAACCCTAACCCTAACCCTAACCCTAACCCTAACCCTAACCCTAACCCTTACCCTTAACCCTAACCCTAACCCTTAACCCTAACCCTAACCCTAACCCTTAACCCTAACCCTAACCCTAACCCTAACCCTAACCCTAACCCTAACCCTAATTTTTTGGACATATCTCCGGACTCGAACGTGGTACATGCTCGAAAGTGGAACCAATGGAAACCCATACCCGAAAATGGGGGGATAGGACATGTCCCATGTCTCTAGGCTCATGCGTTCTTGAGATATCCACTCTCCAAAGGATCGTCACTTTGACGATCGTGGTTATTACCCCCTATACCTAACCCTAACCCTAACCCTAACCCTAACCCTAATCCTAACCCTAACCCTAACCCTAACCCTAACCCTAACCCTAACCCTTACCCTAACCCTTAACCCTAACCCTTAACCCTAACCCTTAACCCTAACCCTAAACCCTAACCCTAACCCTAACCCTAACCCTAACCCCTAACCCCTAACCCCTAAACCCTAAACCCTAACCCTAACCTAACCCTAACCCTAATGCATTCTGATTGGACGCAGGTTTTTTCTTGAATAACTCCTGAACATCATTCGTCCTAGAGACTTGCAAACCAGTGTCCGTCTGATATAATTCGACCATTCCACATCCAACGGTACCACCCATGACTCTCTATGACTTACTGTTCCCAAGATACAGAAAAAACAAAGTTTTTTTTGGACATATCTCCGGACTCGAACGTGGTACACGCTCGAAAGTGGAACCAATGTGAAAGCCCATACCGAAAATGGGGGGATAGGACATGGTCCATGTCTCTAGCTCATTGCGTTCTTGAGTATCACTCTCCAAAAGGATCGTCACTTTGACGATCGTGGTTATTACCCCTAACCCTAACCCTAACCCTAAACCCTAACCCTAACCCTAACCCTAACCCTAACCCTTACCCTTAACCCTAACCCTAACCCTTAACCCTAACCCTAACCCTAACCCTTAACCCTAACCCTAACCCTAACCCCTAACCCTAACCCTAATTTTTTTGGACATCTCCGGACTCGAACGTGGTACATGCTCGAAGTGGAACCAATGGAAAGCCCATACCCGAAAATGGGGGGATTAGGACATGGTCCCATGTCTCTAGTTCATTGCGTTCTTGAGATATCACTCTCCAAAAGGATCGTCACTTTGACGATCGTGGTTATTACCCCTTATACCTAACCCTAACCCTAACCCCTAACCCTAACCCTAACCCTAACCCCCTAACCCTAACCCTAACCCTAACCCTAACCCTAACCCTTACCCTAACCCTTAACCTAACCCTAACCCTAACCCTAACCCTAACCCTAACCCTAACCCTAACCCTAACCCCTAACCCTAAACCCTAACCCTAAACCCTAACCCTAACCCTAATGCATTCTGATTGGACGAAGGTTTTTCTTGAATAACTCCTGAACCATTCGTCCTAGAGACTTGCAACCAGTGTCCATCTGATATAATTCGACCATTCCACATCCAACGGTACCACCCATGACTCTCTATGACTTACTGTTCCCAAGATACAGAAAAAACAAAGTTTTTTTGGACATATATCGGACTCGAACGTGGTACACGCTCGAAAGTGGAACCAATGGAAAGCCCATACCCGAAAATGGGGGGATAGGACATGGTCCCATGTCTCTAGCTCATTGCGTTCTTGAGATATCACTCTCCAAAAGGATCGTCACTTTGACGATCGTGGTTATTACCCCTATACCTAACCTTAACCCTAACCCTAATGCATTCTGATTGGACGAAGGTTTTTCTTGAATAACTCCTGAACCATACGTCCTAGAGACTTGCAACCAGTTGTCTGTCTGATATAATTCGACCATTCCACAT
>NW_023494749.1:0-20000 GCF_013368585.1 Megalops cyprinoides | reverse complement strand
TGGATTTCAAAGACAAATGTAGATTCTTAAAAATGCGTACTAGTTGCCTCTATTCTATGTAATTTAAGGGTTTGCCTGGTTAATTACGCTCTTACAAATCTGGCTTTTTAAGGAACGGTGTCTTACTGCCTCTGAATTACGGATTCCACGTTAGGCCTACTATCCCCATTGACTTACATTGCCTACAGTAATTTTTCCAAAAATTTGCCAAAATTCACCAGACAGAAGCATGGTCTCCATCCTTTACGGGTGTCATTTCCCATCGCTAGAGAGTGCGTGTGCCGAGTTTGGAAGCCCTAGCTCATTTGCTTCCTATATCTGTGGAGAGTAATGTTACCTTGAGGCCTGCCATTGACTTAACATTGCCTACAGTAATTATTTCAAAAATTTGCCAAAATTCACCAGGGTGGACCATGGTCTTCATTTTTTGCACATGTCATCTCCTCTCATAAGAGAGTGTGAGCACCATGTTTGGAAGCCCTAGCTCATTTGCTTCCTATATCTGTGGAGGGAAATGTTACGTTGAGGCCTGCCATTGACTTAACATTGCATATAGTAATCATTTTGAAAATTTGCCAAAATTCATCAGAGAGAAGCACGGTCTCCGTTGTTTACGGGTGTCATCTCCCATTGCTAGAGAGTGCGTGTGCCGAGTTTGAGAGCGGTATCTCTTTTCCTTTGGCATCTGCGAACTTGCAAAGTTTGGACAATACTCCCATTCAAATTTCCCATAGGATGTCCCGATGTTTGACGGCATCTCCCGGGAGAACGGAGGGAGGCAGGCACCCTACAATGTACGCCCGGGAAGGTCCAGGGACCCTCTGTGACATACTCCAAAAGTGTGTCCGTCGGACATTTTGGGTCTGACACTCGAAAAGGAAACAGGCCTCACAGCACTCTAACACTGGCAGGAGGTGATTTTTTGTGGGGTGGAAAAAATGAGATCAGCACCCCAAAGTCCGAGGACCACGAAACTTGGCACACGAAAGCGGTCCGGGAGGCCAAAACGATCCCCTCAGTTTCAGGCGGCTGGCTGCCACGGACGGCCTGTAGCGCCCCCTAGAATGTGCAGTTTTGCACACGCTTACAAGGTCGCCATTCGAGTTAAGAAGGTCCGATTGGGCCAAAACTCCAGATTTTGGGTTGGCTCCCTAAGAGGTTCAACATATGTCAGAAGCAGATCTGTAGCTTGCACACAAGGCGAGTTATAACCAACACCAATAGGGGGCGCCATTGAACATGTACATCTTTGTTATATGGATTTCAAAGACAAATGTAGATTCTTAAAAATGCGTACTAGTTGCCTCTATTCTATGTAATTTAAGGGTTTGCCTGGTTAATTACGCTCTTACAAATCTGGCTTTTTAAGGAACGGTGTCTTACTGCCTCTGAATTACGGATTCCACGTTAGGCCTACTATCCCCATTGACTTACATTGCCTACAGTAATTTTTCCAAAAATTTGCCAAAATTCACCAGACAGAAGCATGGTCTCCATTGTTTACGGGTGTCATCTCCCATCGCTAGAGAGTGCGTGTGCCGAGTTTGGAAGCCGTAGCTCGTTTGCTTCCTATATCTGTGGAGGGAAATGTTACCTTGAGGCCTGCCATTGACTTAACATTGCCTACAGTAATTATTTTGAATTTGGTTGCTTTCTACTATACATGCCTGGACACGTTTGAAAATGGTACTGTCATCGGTGATTTTAGGTTTATAAACATATCAATTTTAATTTTGTTGCCATACATGTATCAAGATGTCTGAGAGTGGTCTGGAGAGCAGTGGACACACGAGTGTATGTATACCTTAGACCAGTGGTTCTCAAACTTTTTTCAGTGATGTACCCCCTTAGAAATATATTTTTAGTCAAGTACCCCCTGAGACGGGCAAAACATTTTTGGAAGAAAAAAACGTACAGTGCTGTAAAATCAGTGTCTGATTTATTAAAGCCAAACAACTTATATCAGTGAACCTGACAAATACATTCATATTGCAAACATTGCATGTAGAAACAAAAAAGAAAAACAGAAGACGGTGACCACCAGGAAGGCATAAAACCAGTCAAAACTCAAATATGCAAAACAGTGCTAATTTATATTGGTCTCTGTAATGGTACAAAATAAAAAATATACATAAATAACTAAAATGTGTTCACAGAAATAAATCTATAACTTAATTATAACTAAATAATATTTTGTTTACAAAATAAATTAACTTAAAGATTTGCTCACAAAAAATAATGTTATCTCTTTTATGATCAAAAAAATAAGATTGCACTTAAATCACTTTGCATTGAAGATTTGATTAGATTTGAACAGTATGTAACAGGTGGTGATTTATGAACAGGAAAAATGTACTCAGTCCATTTTAGTGAGAAATATGGGCTTGCACCTCACTGAGGATCTTTGTCATTCTTGGTGGCAGGGAGGCAACTGCAGCGATCAAGCTCTTCTCCAGGCACATTCTGTTTCTTTGCTTTGTTTTTATCAGCATCATTGCTGAGAAGGAGGCCTCACATAAATATGTGGATGCAAAGGGTAGCAGCTGCTCCAAAGCTTTCTGTCCCAGCTCAGGGTGCTCCTGCCTCACACACACCCAAAACTGTGTGAGAGTGGATGCAGCAAACTTCATCTGCAGGCCACGGTCAGATGCTACTTCTATCAGTTTTTCCTGATGAGTGACAGGAAGCTTGCTTCTGTTTGCTTCAGACAAGAGAAATGGGTTTCTCACCCAATCCAGCTGTGCAGATTTCTTATCCATGTCAGCAAAATAGGAGTGAAAACCACTGATCAAGTTAGCCAAATGTCCCACTATGATTAACTTCACCTGAGCTGTCACCACATCCTCATTGGAGAGAGTCTGTCTGACTTGATCAAATGGTAGAGCAAAGTGAAAAATTTTCTAAGTATTGATCTATACATCTTTCAGGTATGAGCTGTGATGACAGATTAAACAGGGAAAAATGCAGACTTGTTACCTTGAAATTCTACATTTTGAAGGGACAAGTATGCCTTCTTAATGCCGTATTTTCAAGGGGAAAATATGCACTTACAACCCTAATAACAAATTTGTTAGGGGAGAGTGTGGATTTTCAAGGCCGTCGTAACCCTAAATCCACAACTGCTAGGGAAAAATGCAGAGTTGTTACCTTGAAAACCTAGATTTGGAAGGGACAAATATGGCTTAATGCTGTATTTTCAAGGGGAAACTGTGTACTTACAACCCTAATTACAAAATTGTTAGAGGAGAGTCCGGATTTTCAAGGCTGTCGTAACCCTACATCCATAATTGCTAGGAGAAATTTTGGACTTATCCCACAAAGGTCTCACTTGATCAACTGGTAGAGCAAAGTAAAATATTTTCTAAGTCTTGGTCTATATTTCTTCCAGGTATGAGCCGTGATGACAGATTATACAGGGAAAAATGCAGACTTGTTACCTTGAAATTCTAAATTTTGAAGGGACAAGTGTGGCTTCTCAATGCCATATTTTCAAGGGGAAAATATGTACTTACAACCCTAATAACAAATTTGGTAGGGGAGAGTCCGGATTTTCAATGCCGTCGTAACCCTAAATCCGTAATTGCTAGCACAAATTTTGGACTGATCACACATAGGTCTGACTTGATCAAATGGTAGAGCAAAGTGAAAAATTTTCTAAGTATTGATCTATACATCTTTCAGGTATGAGCTGTGATGACAGATTAAACAGGGAAAAATGCAGACTTGTTACCTTGAAATTCTACATTTTGAAGGGACAAGTATGCCTTCTTAATGCCGTATTTTCAAGGGGAAAATATGCACTTACAACCCTAATAACAAATTTGTTAGGGGAGAGTGTGGATTTTCAAGGCCGTCGTAACCCTAAATCCACAATTGCTAGGGAAAAATGCAGAGTTGTTACCTTGAAAACCTAGATTTGGAAGGGACAAATATGGCTTAATGCCGTATTTTCAAGGGGAAACTGTGTACTTACAACCCTAATTACAAAATTGTTAGAGGAGAGTCCAGATTTTCAAGGCTGTCGTAACCCTACATCCATAATTGCTAGGAGAAATTTTGGACTTATCCCACAAAGGTCTCACTTGATCAACTGGTAGAGCAAAGTAAAATATTTTCTAAGTCTTGGTCTATACTTCTTCCAGGTATGAGCCGTGATGACAGATTATGCAGGGAAAAATGCAGACTTGTTACCTTGAAATTCTAAATTTTGAAGGGACAAGTGTGGCTTCTCAATGCCGTATTTTCAAGGGGAAAATATGTACTTACAACCCTAATAACAAATTTGGTAGGGGAGAGTCCGGATTTTCAATGCCGTCATAACCCTAAATCCGTAATTGCTAGGACAAATTTTGGACTGATCACACATAGGTCTGACTTGATCAAATGGTAGAGCAAAGTGAAAAATTTTCTAAGTCTTGATCTATACATCTTTCAGGTATGAGCCGTGATGACAGATTATAGAGGGAAAAATGCAGACTTGTTACCTTGAAATTCTAAATTTTGAAGGGACAAGTACGGCTTCTCAATGCTGTATTTTCAAGGGGAAAATATGTACTTACAACCCTAATAACAAAATTGTTAGGGGAGAGTGTGGATTTTCAAGGCTGTTGTAACCCTAAATCTGTAATTGCTAGGGAAAAATCCAGAATTGTTACCTTGAAAACCTAGATTTTGAAGGGACAAGTGTGGCTTCTCAATGACGTATTTTCAAGGGGAAAATATGTACTTACAACCCTAATAACAAATTTGGTAGGGGAGAGTCCGGATTTTCAATGCCGTCATAACCCTAAATCCGTAATTGCTAGGACAAATTTTGGACTGATCACACATAGGTCTCACTTGATAAACTGGTAGAGCAAAATGAAAAATTTTCTAAGTCTTGATTTATACATCTTTCAGGTATGAGCTGTGATGACAGATTAAACAGGGAAAAATGCAGACTTGTTACCTTGAAATTCTAAATTTTGAAGGGACAAGTACGGCTTCTCAATGCTGTATTTTCAAGGGGAAAATATGCACTTACAACCCTAATAACAAATTTGTTAGGGGAGAGTGTGGATTTTCAAGGCCGTCGTAACCCTAAATCCACAATTGGTAGGGAAAAATGCAGAGTTGTTACCTTGAAAACCTAGATTTGGAAGGGACAAATATGACTTAATGCCATATTTTCAAGGGGAAACTGTGTACTTACAACCCTAATTACAAAATTGTTAGAGGAGAGTCTGGATTTTCAAGGCTGTCGTAACCCTACATCCATAATTGCTAGGAGAAATTTTGGACTTATCCCACAAAGGTCTCACTTGATCAACTGGTAGAGCAAAGTAAAATATTTTCTAAGTCTTGGTCTATACTTCTTCCAGGTATGAGCCGTGATGACAGATTATACAGGGAAAAATGCAGACTTGTTACCTTGAAATTCTAAATTTTGAAGGGACAAGTACGGCTTCTCAATGCCATATTTTCAAGGGGAAAATATGTACTTACAACCCTAATAACAAATTTGGTAGGGGAGAGTCCGGATTTTCAATGCCGTCGTAACCCTAAATCCACAATTGCTAGGGAAAAATGCAGAGTTGTTACCTTGAAAACCTAGATTTGGAAGGGACAAATATGACTTAATGCCATATTTTCAAGGGGAAACTGTGTACTTACAACCCTAATTACAAAATTGTTAGAGGAGAGTCCGGATTTTCAAGGCTGTCGTAACCCTACATCCATAATTGCTAGGAGAAATTTTGGACTGATCACACATAGGTCTGACTTGATCAAATGGTAGAGCAAAGTGAAAAATTTTCTAAGTCTTGATCTATACATCTTTCAGGTATGAGCCGTGATGACAGATTATAGAGGGAAAAATGCAGACTTGTTACCTTGAAATTCTAAATTTTGAAGGGACAAGTACGGCTTCTCAATGCTGTATTTTCAAGGGGAAAATATGCACTTACAACCCTAATAACAAATTTGTTAGGGGAGAGTGTGGATTTTCAAGGCCGTCGTAACCCTAAATCCACAATTGGTAGGACAAATTTTGGACTGATCACACATAGGTCTGACTTGATAAACTGGTAGAGCAAAATGAAAAATTTTCTAAGTCTTGATCTATACATCTTTCAGGTATGAGCCGTGATGACAGATTATAGAGGGAAAAATGCAGACTTGTTAATTACTTGTTACTTTTTACAAAAGGTTCATTTACCAGTTATTTTTTTCAAAAAATACAATTTTCGATATTATAATAGCTGATCTTGTGCTGACTACAAAAAAGTTATGGGACTTTGAAAATACTTCTTACATTTCTTCAAATTGAAAACAATATCAGTGCATGACAAAATCATGAGTGTCTGAAAATACTCTCAGACGACAGAGGGTTAAGACCTTACAAATCTGTAATTGTAAAGACTTGTCCCAGATGGTTCATTGCTCCTCCTGGTGGTGGAGAAAAATAAAAAATTGAAATTAAATTCGAAAAATGACTAAGTGCCTAAGTCCCCAGTCCCTAACCGAGGCCATATTGGTTCACCTTACAATTACGGATTTTTTTTTGGGTCAATGGGAATTTGAATGGGGTTCGCCACAATGTCAAGGGCTGCGGGTGCTCCGCAGCGTCCCGCACTCGCCGATTTCGCAAAAAATGTTAGAAAAGTCCAGGATTGCTAGAATTCCAGCCGTAATTGTCACCTTATAATTACGGATTTTTTGGCCAAAACCCTAACCTTAACCCTAACCCTAACCCTAATGCATTCTGATTGGACGAAGGTTTTTCTTGAATAACTCCTGAACCATACGTCCTAGAGACTTGCAACCAGTGTCTGTCTGATATAATTCGACCATTCCACATCCAACGGTACCACCCATGACTCTCTATGACTTACTGTTCCCAAGATACAGAAAAAACAAAGTTTTTTTGGACATATCTCCGGACTCGAACGTGGTACACGCTCGAAAGTGGAACCAATGGAAAGCCCATACCCGAAAATGGGGGGATAGGACATGGTCCCATGTCTCTAGCTCATTGCGTTCTTGAGATATCACTCTCCAAAAGGATCGTCACTTTGACGATCGTGGTTATTACCCCTATACCTAACCCTAACCCTAACCCTAATGCATTCTGATTGGATGAAGGTTTTTCTTGAATAACTCCTGAACCATACGTCCTAGAGACTTGCAACCAGTGTCTGTCTGGTATAATTCGACCATTCCACATCCAACGGTACCACCCATGACTCTCTATGACTTACTGTTCCCAAGATACAGAAAAAACAAAGTTTTTTTGGACATATCTCCGGACTCGAACGTGGTACACGCTCGAAAGTGGAACCAATGGAAAGCCCATACCCAAAAATGGGGGGATAGGACATGGTCCCATGTCTCTAGCTCATTGCGTTCTTGAGATATCACTCTCCAAAAGGATCGTCACTTTGACGATCGTGGTTATTACCCCTATACCTAACCCTGACCCTGACCCTGACCCTAACCCTAACCCTAACCCCTAACCCTAAACCCTAACCCTAAACCCTAACCCTAAACCCTAACCCTAACCCTAACCCTAACCCTCACCCCTAACCCTAACCCTAACCCTAATGCATTCTGATTGGACGAAGGTTTTTCTTGAATAACTCCTGAACCATACGTCCTAGAGACTTGCAACCAGTGTCTGTCTGATATAATTCGACCATTCCACATCCAACGGTACCACCCATGACTCTCTATGACTTACTGTTCCCAAGATACAGAAAAAACAAAGTTTTTTTGGACATATCTCCGGACTCGAACATGGTACACGCTCGAAAGTGGAACCAATGGAAAGCCCATACCCGAAAATGGGGGGATAGGACATGGTCCCACGTCTCTAGCTCATTGCGTTCTTGAGATATCACTCTCCAAAAGGATCGTCACTTTGACGATCGTGGTTATTACCCCTAACCCTAACCCTAACCCTAACCCTAACCCTAATGCATTCTGATTGGACGAAGGTTTTTCTTGAATAACTCCTGAACCATACGTCCTAGAGACTTGCAACCAGTGTCTGTCTGATATAATTTGACCATTCCACATCCAACGGTACCACCCATGACTCTCTATGACTTACTGTTCCCAAGATACAGAAAAAACAAAGTTTTTTTGGACATATCTCCGGACTCGAACATGGTACACGCTCGAAAGTGGAACCAATGGAAAGCCCATACCCAAAAATGGGGGGATAGGACATGGTCCCATGTCTCTAGCTCATTGCGTTCTTGAGATATCACTCTCCAAAAGGATCGTCACTTTGACGATCGTGGTTATTACCCCTATACCTAACCCTAACCCTAACCCTAACCCTAACCCTAAACCCTAACCCTAACCCTAACCCTAACCCTAACCCTAAACCCTAACCCTAACCCTAACCCTAAACCCTAACCCTAACCCTAACCCCTAACCCTAACCCTAATTTTGATTTTGGTAACCCTAACCCTAACCCTAACCCTAATTTTGATTTTGGTAACCCTAACCCTAACCCTAACCCTCCAAAAACCTTTTCAGCCATTCTCCTTTAAATTGAATGCTGAGCGATGTTGAAAACGTGGGAATCGTGTTTTTGCGCTCTGAAAGTGTTGAAAACCGTGTTTCTGGCAATATAGTTGATACTGCACGTTGAATGATGTTAAAACCCGGGAATCGCGTTTTTGCGCTCTGAAAGTGCCGAAAACAGCTTTTCTGATGCACTTCTGGAAAATGAGTGCAGTGTGTTGTTCAAAGCTGGGAACAGAGTTTTTGGGCTTGGAGAGGGTGAAAATTGTGTTTCTGACAGTCTACTGAAATCTGAATGCTGAGTATTGTTCAAAGCTGAGAACAGAGTTTTTGGGCTCTGAGTGACTCCAAAAACCTTTCCAGGCATTCTCCTTTAAATTGAATGCTGAGCGATGTTGAAAACGTGGGAATCGTGTTTTTGCGCTCTGAAAGTGTTGAAAACCGTGTTTCTGGCAATATAGTTGAAACTGCACGTTGAATGATGTTAAAACCCAGGAATCGCGTTTTTGCGCTCTGAAAGTGTCGAAAACAGGGTTTCTCGCAATATCATTGAAACTGCACGCTGAATGATGTTAAAACCCGGGAATCGCGTTTTTGCGTTGTGAAAGTGTAGAAAAAGGCGTTTCTGATGCACTTCTGGAAAATGAATGCTGTGTGTTGTTCAAAGCTGGGAACAGAGTTTTTGGGTTTGGAGAGTGTGAAAATTGTGTTTCTGGCAGTCTACTGAAATCTGAATGCTGATTGTTGTTCAAAGCTGAGAACAGAGTTTTTGGGCTCTGAGTGACTCCAAAAACCTTTTCAGGCATTCTCCTTTAAATTGAATGCTGAGCGATGTTGAAAACGTGGGAATCGTGTTTTTGCGCTCTGAAAGTGTTGAAAACCGTGTTTCTGGCAATATAGTTGAAACTGCACGCTGAATGATGTTAAAACCCAGGAATTGCGTTTTTGCGCTATGAAAGTGTCGAAAACAGGGTTTCTCGCAATATCATTGAAACTGCACGTTGAATGATGTTAAAACCCAGGAATCGCGTTTTTGCGCTCTGAAAGTGCCGAAAACAGCTTTTCTGATGCACTTCTGGAAAATGAGTGCAGTGTGTTGTTCAAAGCTGGGAACAGAGTTTTTGGGTTTGGAGAGGGTGAAAATTGTGTTTCTGATAGTCTACTGAAATCTGAATGCTGAGTATTGTTCAAAGCTGAGAACAGAGTTTTAGGGCTCTGAGTGACTCCAAAAACCTTTTCAGGCATTCTCCTTTAAATTGAATGCTGAGCGATGTTGAAAACGTGGGAATCGTGTTTTTGCGCTCTGAAAGTGTCGAAAACAGGGTTTCTCGCAATATCATTGAAACTGCACGCTGAATGATGTTAAAACCCGGGAATCGCGATTTTGCGTTGTGAAAGTGTAGAAAACGGCGTTTCTGATGCACTTCTGGAAAATGAATGCTGTGTGTTGTTCAAAGCTGGGAACAGAGTTTTTGGGCTTGGAGAGTGTGAAAATTGTGTTTCTGGCAGTCTACTGAAATCTGAATGCTGATTGTTGTTCAAAGCTGAGAACAGAGTTTTTGGGCTCTGAGTGACTCCAAAAACCTTTTCAGGCATTCTCCTTTAAATTGAATGCTGAGCGATGTTGAAAACGTGGGAATCGTGTTTTTGCGCTCTGAAAGTGTTGAAAACCGTGTTTCTGGCAATATAGTTGAAACTGCACGTTGAATGATGTTAAAACCCAGGAATTGCGTTTTTGCGCTATGAAAGTGTCGAAAACAGGGTTTCTCGCAATATCATTGAAACTGCACGCTGAATGATGTTAAAACCCGGGAATCGCGTTTTTGCGTTGTGAAAGTGTAGAAAACGGCGTTTCTGATGCACTTCTGGAAAATGAATGCTGTGTGTTGTTCAAAGCTGGGAACAGAGTTTTTGGGCTTGGAGAGTGTGAAAATTGTGTTTCTGGCAGTCTACTGAAATCTGAATGCTGAGTGTTGTTCAAAGCTGAGAACAGAGTTTTTGGGCTCTGAGTGACTCCAAAAACCTTTTCAGGCATTCTCCTTTAAATTGAATGCTGAGCGATGTTGAAAACGTGGGAATCGTGTTTTTGCGCTCTGAAAGTGTTGAAAACCGTGTTTCTGGCAATATAGTTGAAACTGCACGTTGAATGATGTTAAAACCCGGGAATCGCGTTTGTGCGCTCTGAAAGTGTCGAAAACAGCGTTTCTGGCAATATTGTTGAAACTGCACGCTGAATGATGTTAAAACCCGGGAATCGCGTTTTTGCGCTCTGAAAGTGCCGAAAACAGCTTTTCTGATGCACTTCTGGAAAATGAGTGCAGTGTGTTGTTCAAAGCTGGGAACAGAGTTTTTGGGTTTGGAGAGGGTGAAAATTGTGTTTCTGATAGTCTACTGAAATCTGAATGCTGAGTATTGTTCAAAGCTGAGAACAGAGTTTTAGGGCTCTGAGTGACTCCAAAAACCTTTTCAGGCATTCTCCTTTAAATTGAATGCTGAGCGATGTTGAAAACGTGGGAATCGTGTTTTTGCGCTCTGAAAGTGTTGAAAACCGTGTTTCTGGCAATATAGTTGATACTGCACGTTGAATGATGTTAAAACCCGGGAATCGCGTTTTTGCGCTCTGAAAGTGCCGAAAACAGCTTTTCTGATGCACTTCTGGAAAATGAGTGCAGTGTGTTGTTCAAAGCTGGGAACAGAGTTTTTGGGCTTGGAGAGGGTGAAAATTGTGTTTCTGACAGTCTACTGAAATCTGAATGCTGAGTATTGTTCAAAGCTGAGAACAGAGTTTTTGGGCTCTGAGTGACTCCAAAAACCTTTCCAGGCATTCTCCTTTAAATTGAATGCTGAGCGATGTTGAAAACGTGGGAATCGTGTTTTTGCGCTCTGAAAGTGTTGAAAACCGTGTTTCTGGCAATATAGTTGAAACTGCACGTTGAATGATGTTAAAACCCAGGAATCGCGTTTTTGCGCTCTGAAAGTGTCGAAAACAGGGTTTCTCGCAATATCATTGAAACTGCACGCTGAATGATGTTAAAACCCGGGAATCGCGTTTTTGCGTTGTGAAAGTGTAGAAAACGGCGTTTCTGATGCACTTCTGGAAAATGAATGCTGTGTGTTGTTCAAAGCTGGGAACAGAGTTTTTGGGTTTGGAGAGTGTGAAAATTGTGTTTCTGGCAGTCTACTGAAATCTGAATGCTGATTGTTGTTCAAAGCTGAGAACAGAGTTTTTGGGCTCTGAGTGACTCCAAAAACCTTTTCAGGCATTCTCCTTTAAATTGAATGCTGAGCGATGTTGAAAACGTGGGAATCGTGTTTTTGCGCTCTGAAAGTGTTGAAAACCGTGTTTCTGGCAATATAGTTGAAACTGCACGTTGAATGATGTTAAAACCCGGGAATCGCGTTTGTGCGCTCTGAAAGTGTCGAAAACAGCGTTTCTGGCAATATTGTTGAAACTGCACGCTGAATGATGTTAAAACCCGGGAATCGCGTTTTTGCGCTCTGAAAGTGGCGAAAACAGCTTTTCTGATGCACTTCTGGAAAATGAGTGCAGTGTGTTGTTCAAAGCTGGGAACAGAGTTTTTGGGTTTGGAGAGGGTGAAAATTGTGTTTCTGATAGTCTACTGAAATCTGAATGCTGAGTATTGTTCAAAGCTGAGAACAGAGTTTTAGGGCTCTGAGTGACTCCAAAAACCTTTTCAGGCATTCTCCTTTAAATTGAATGCTGAGCGATGTTGAAAACGTGGGAATCGTGTTTTTGCGCTCTGAAAGTGTTGAAAACCGTGTTTCTGGCAATATAGTTGATACTGCACGTTGAATGATGTTAAAACCCGGGAATCGCGTTTTTGCGCTCTGAAAGTGCCGAAAACAGCTTTTCTGATGCACTTCTGGAAAATGAGTGCAGTGTGTTGTTCAAAGCTGGGAACAGAGTTTTTGGGCTTGGAGAGGGTGAAAATTGTGTTTCTGACAGTCTACTGAAATCTGAATGCTGAGTATTGTTCAAAGCTGAGAACAGAGTTTTTGGGCTCTGAGTGACTCCAAAAACCTTTCCAGGCATTCTCCTTTAAATTGAATGCTGAGCGATGTTGAAAACGTGGGAATCGTGTTTTTGCGCTCTGAAAGTGTTGAAAACCGTGTTTCTGGCAATATAGTTGAAACTGCACGTTGAATGATGTTAAAACCCAGGAATCGCGTTTTTGCGCTCTGAAAGTGTCGAAAACAGGGTTTCTCGCAATATCATTGAAACTGCACGCTGAATGATGTTAAAACCCGGGAATCGCGTTTTTGCGTTGTGAAAGTGTAGAAAACGGCGTTTCTGATGCACTTCTGGAAAATGAATGCTGTGTGTTGTTCAAAGCTGGGAACAGAGTTTTTGGGCTTGGAGAGTGTGAAAATTGTGTTTCTGGCAGTCTACTGAAATCTGAATGCTGATTGTTGTTCAAAGCTGAGAACAGAGTTTTTGGGCTCTGAGTGACTCCAAAAACCTTTTCAGGCATTCTCCTTTAAATTGAATGCTGAGCGATGTTGAAAACGTGGGAATCGTGTTTTTGCGCTCTGAAAGTGTTGAAAACCGTGTTTCTGGCAATATAGTTGAAACTGCACGTTGAATGATGTTAAAACCCAGGAATCGCGTTTTTGCGCTCTGAAAGTGTCGAAAACAGGGTTTCTCGCAATATCATTGAAACTGCACGCTGAATGATGTTAAAACCCGGGAATCGCGTTTTTGCGTTGTGAAAGTGTAGAAAACGGCGTTTCTGATGCACTTCTGGAAAATGAATGCTGTGTGTTGTTCAAAGCTAGGAACAGAGTTTTTGGGCTTGGAGAGTGTGAAAATTGTGTTTCTGGCAGTCTACTGAAATCTGAATGCTGATTGTTGTTCAAAGCTGAGAACAGAGTTTTTGGGCTCTGAGTGACTCCAAAAACCTTTCCAGGCATTCTCCTTTAAATTGAATGCTGAGCGATGTTGAAAACGTGGGAATCGTGTTTTTGCGCTCTGAAAGTGTTGAAAACCGTGTTTCTGGCAATATAGTTGAAACTGCACGCTGAATGATGTTAAAACCCAGGAATCGCGTTTTTGCGCTCTGAAAGTGTCGAAAACAGGGTTTCTCGCAATATCATTGAAATTGCACGCTGAATGATGTTAAAACCCGGGAATCGCTTTTTTGCGTTGTGAAAGTGTCGAAAACGGCGTTTCTGATGCATTTCTTTAAAATGAATGCTGTGTGTTGTTCAAAGCTGGGAACAGAGTTTTTGGGCTTGGAGAGTGTGAAAATTGTGTTTCTGGCAGTCTACTGAAATCTGAATGCTGAGTGTTGTTCAAAGCTGAGAACAGAGTTTTTGGGCTCTGAGTGACTCCAAAAACCTTTTCAGGCATTCTCCTTTAAATTGAATGCTGAGCGATGTTGAAAACGTGGGAATCGTGTTTTTGCGCTCTGAAAGTGTTGAAAACTGTGTTTCTGGCAATATAGTTGAAACTGCACGTTGAATGATGTTAAAACCCAGGAATCGCGTTTTTGCGCTCTGAAAGTGTCGAAAACAGCTTTTCTGATGCACTTCTGGAAAATGAGTGCTGTGTGTTGTTCAAAGCTGGGAACAGAGTTTTTGGGCTTGGAGAGGGTGAAAATTGTGTTTCTGACAGTCTACTGAAATCTGAATGCTGAGTATTGTTCAAAGCTGAGAACAGAGTTTTTGG
Source organism: Megalops cyprinoides (assembly GCF_013368585.1). Classification (NCBI taxonomy): domain Eukaryota; kingdom Metazoa; phylum Chordata; class Actinopteri; order Elopiformes; family Megalopidae; genus Megalops; species Megalops cyprinoides. The sequence continues at coordinate 5,800 of NW_023494749.1, read as the reverse complement.
GCTCTGAGTGACTGCAAAAACCTTTCCAGGCATTCTCCTTTAAATTGAATGCTGAGCGATGTTGAAAACGTGGGAATCGTGTTTTTGCGCTCTGAAAGTGTTGAAAACCGTGTTTCTGGCAATATAGTTGAAACTGCATGTTGAATGATGTTAAAACCCAGGAATCGCGTTTTTGCGCTCTGAAAGTGGCGAAAACAGCGTTTCTGATGCACTTCTGGAAAATGAATGCTGTGTGTTGTTCAAAGCTGGGAACAGAGTTTTTGGGCTTGGAGAGTGTGAAAATTGTGTTTCTGACAGTCTACTGAAATCTGAATGCTGAGTGTTGTTCAAAGCTGAGAACAGAGTTTTTGGGCTCTGAATGACTCCAAAAACCTTAACAGGCATTCTCCTTTAAATTGAATGCTGAGCGATGTTGAAAACGTGGGAATCGTGTTTTTGCGCTCTGAAAGTGTTGAAAACCGTGTTTCTGGCAATATAGTTGAAACTGCACGTTGAATGATGTTAAAACCCAGGAATCGCGTTTTTGCGCTCTGAAAGTGTCGAAAACAGGGTTTCTCGCAATATCATTGAAACTGCACGCTGAATGATGTTAAAACCCGGGAATCGCGTTTTTGCGTTGTGAAAGTGTCGAAAACGGCGTTTCTGATGCACTTCTGGAAAATGAATGCTGTGTGTTGTTCAAAGCTGGGTACAGAGTTTTTGGGCTTGGAGAGGGTGAAAATTGTGTTTCTGACAGTCTACTGAAATCTGAATGCTGAGTATTGTTCAAAGCTGAGAACAGAGTTTTTGGGCTCTGAGTGACTGCAAAAACCTTTCCAGGCATTCTCCTTTAAATTGAATGCTGAGCGATGTTGAAAACGTGGGAATCGTGTTTTTGCGCTCTGAAAGTGTTGAAAACCGTGTTTCTGGCAATATAGTTGAAACTGCATGTTGAATGATGTTAAAACCCAGGAATCACGTTTTTGCGCTCTGAAAGTGTCGAAAACAGCGTTTCTGATGCACTTCTGGAAAATGAATGCTGTGTGTTGTTCAAAGCTGGGAACAGAGTTTTTGGGCTTGGAGAGTGTGAAAATTGTGTTTCTGACAGTCTACTGAAATCTGAATGCTGAGTGTTGTTCAAAGCTGAGAACAGAGTTTTTGGGCTCTGAGTGACTCCAAAAACCTTAACAGGCATTCTCCTTTAAATTGAATGCTGAGCGATGTTGAAAACGTGGGAATCGTGTTTTTGCGCTCTGAAAGTGTTGAAAACCGTGTTTCTGGCAATATAGTTGAAACTGCACGTTGAATGATGTTAAAACCCAGGAATCGCGTTTTTGCGCTCTGAAAGTGTCGAAAACAGGGTTTCTCGCAATATCATTGAAACTGCACGCTGAATGATGTTAAAACCCGGGAATCGCGTTTTTGCGTTGTGAAAGTGTCGAAAACGGCGTTTCTGATGCACTTCTGGAAAATGAATGCTGTGTGTTGTTCAAAGCTGAGAACAGAGTTTTTGGGCTCTGAGTGTCTCCAAAAACCTTTTCAGGCATTCTCCTTTAAATTGAATGCTGAGCGATGTTGAAAACGTGGGAATCGTGTTTTTGCGCTCTGAAAGTGTTGAAAACCGTGTTTCTGGCAATATAGTTGAAAATGCACGCTGAATGATGTTAAAACCCAGGAATCGCGTTTTTGCGCTCTGAAAGTGTCGAAAACAGCGTTTCTGATGCACTTCTGGAAAATGAGTGCTGTGTGTTGTTCAAAGCTGGGAACAGAATTTTTGGGCTTGGAGAGTGTGAAAATTGTGTTTCTGACAGTCTACTGAAATCTGAATGCTGGGTGTTGTTCAAAGCTGAGAACAGAGTTTTTGGGCTCTGAGTGACTCCAAAAACCTTTCCAGGCATTCTCCTTTAAATTGAATGCTGAGCGATGTTGAAAACGTGGGAATCGTGTTTCTGCGCTCTGAAAGTGTTGAAAACCGTTATTCTGGCAATATAGATGAAACTGCACGTTGAATGATGTTAAAACCCAGGAATCGCGTTTTTGCGCTCTGAAAGTGTCGAAAACAGGGTTTCTCGCAATATCATTGAAACTGCACGCTGAATGATGTTAAAACCCGGGAATCGCGTTTTTGCGTTGTGAAAGTGTAGAAAACGGCGTTTCTGATGCACTTCTGGAAAATGAATGCTGTGTGTTGTTCAAAGCTGGGAACAGAGTTTTTGGGTTTGGAGAGTGTGAAAATTGTGTTTCTGGCAGTCTACTGAAATCTGAATGCTGATTGTTGTTCAAAGCTGAGAACAGAGTTTTTGGGCTCTGAGTGACTCCAAAAACCTTTTCAGGCATTCTCCTTTAAATTGAATGCTGAGCGATGTTGAAAACGTGGGAATCGTGTTTTTGCGCTCTGAAAGTGTTGAAAACCGTGTTTCTGGCAATATAGTTGAAACTGCACGTTGAATGATGTTAAAACCCGGGAATCGCGTTTGTGCGCTCTGAAAGTGTCGAAAACAGCGTTTCTGGCAATATTGTTGAAACTGCACGCTGAATGATGTTAAAACCCGGGAATCGCGTTATTGCGCTCTGAAAGTGCCGAAAACAGCTTTTCTGATGCACTTCTGGAAAATGAGTGCAGTGTGTTGTTCAAAGCTGGGAACAGAGTTTTTGGGTTTGGAGAGGGTGAAAATTGTGTTTCTGATAGTCTACTGAAATCTGAATGCTGAGTATTGTTCAAAGCTGAGAACAGAGTTTTAGGGCTCTGAGTGACTCCAAAAACCTTTTCAGGCATTCTCCTTTAAATTGAATGCTGAGCGATGTTGAAAACGTGGGAATCGTGTTTTTGCGCTCTGAAAGTGTTGAAAACCGTGTTTCTGGCAATATAGTTGATACTGCACGTTGAATGATGTTAAAACCCGGGAATCGCGTTTTTGCGCTCTGAAAGTGCCGAAAACAGCTTTTCTGATGCACTTCTGGAAAATGAGTGCAGTGTGTTGTTCAAAGCTGGGAACAGAGTTTTTGGGCTTGGAGAGGGTGAAAATTGTGTTTCTGACAGTCTACTGAAATCTGAATGCTGAGTATTGTTCAAAGCTGAGAACAGAGTTTTTGGGCTCTGAGTGACTCCAAAAACCTTTCCAGGCATTCTCCTTTAAATTGAATGCTGAGCGATGTTGAAAACGTGGGAATCGTGTTTTTGCGCTCTGAAAGTGTTGAAAACCGTGTTTCTGGCAATATAGTTGAAACTGCACGTTGAATGATGTTAAAACCCAGGAATCGCGTTTTTGCGCTCTGAAAGTGTCGAAAACAGGGTTTCTCGCAATATCATTGAAACTGCACGCTGAATGATGTTAAAACCCGGGAATCGCGTTTTTGCGTTGTGAAAGTGTAGAAAACGGCGTTTCTGATGCACTTCTGGAAAATGAATGCTGTGTGTTGTTCAAAGCTGGGAACAGAGTTTTTGGGCTTGGAGAGTGTGAAAATTGTGTTTCTGGCAGTCTACTGAAATCTGAATGCTGATTGTTGTTCAAAGCTGAGAACAGAGTTTTTGGGCTCTGAGTGACTCCAAAAACCTTTTCAGGCATTCTCCTTTAAATTGAATGCTGAGCGATGTTGAAAACGTGGGAATCGTGTTTTTGCGCTCTGAAAGTGTTGAAAACCGTGTTTCTGGCAATATAGTTGAAACTGCACGTTGAATGATGTTAAAACCCAGGAATCGCGTTTTTGCGCTCTGAAAGTGTCGAAAACAGGGTTTCTCGCAATATCATTGAAACTGCACGCTGAATGATGTTAAAACCCGGGAATCGCGTTTTTGCGTTGTGAAAGTGTAGAAAACGGCGTTTCTGATGCACTTCTGGAAAATGAATGCTGTGTGTTGTTCAAAGCTAGGAACAGAGTTTTTGGGCTTGGAGAGTGTGAAAATTGTGTTTCTGGCAGTCTACTGAAATCTGAATGCTGATTGTTGTTCAAAGCTGAGAACAGAGTTTTTGGGCTCTGAGTGACTCCAAAAACCTTTCCAGGCATTCTCCTTTAAATTGAATGCTGAGCGATGTTGAAAACGTGGGAATCGTGTTTTTGCGCTCTGAAAGTGTTGAAAACCGTGTTTCTGGCAATATAGTTGAAACTGCACGCTGAATGATGTTAAAACCCAGGAATCGCGTTTTTGCGCTCTGAAAGTGTCGAAAACAGGGTTTCTCGCAATATCATTGAAATTGCACGCTGAATGATGTTAAAACCCGGGAATCGCTTTTTTGCGTTGTGAAAGTGTCGAAAACGGCGTTTCTGATGCATTTCTTTAAAATGAATGCTGTGTGTTGTTCAAAGCTGGGAACAGAGTTTTTGGGCTTGGAGAGGGTGAAAATTGTGTTTCTGACAGTCTACTGAAATCTGAATGCTGAGTATTGTTCAAAGCTGAGAACAGAGTTTTTGGGCTCTGAGTGACTGCAAAAACCTTTCCAGGCATTCTCCTTTAAATTGAATGCTGAGCGATGTTGAAAACGTGGGAATCGTGTTTTTGCGCTCTGAAAGTGTTGAAAACCGTGTTTCTGGCAATATAGTTGAAACTGCATGTTGAATGATGTTAAAACCCAGGAATCGCGTTTTTGCGCTCTGAAAGTGGCGAAAACAGCGTTTCTGATGCACTTCTGGAAAATGAATGCTGTGTGTTGTTCAAAGCTGGGAACAGAGTTTTTGGGCTTGGAGAGTGTGAAAATTGTGTTTCTGACAGTCTACTGAAATCTGAATGCTGAGTGTTGTTCAAAGCTGAGAACAGAGTTTTTGGGCTCTGAATGACTCCAAAAACCTTAACAGGCATTCTCCTTTAAATTGAATGCTGAGCGATGTTGAAAACGTGGGAATCGTGTTTTTGCGCTCTGAAAGTGTTGAAAACCGTGTTTCTGGCAATATAGTTGAAACTGCACGTTGAATGATGTTAAAACCCAGGAATCGCGTTTTTGCGCTCTGAAAGTGTCGAAAACAGGGTTTCTCGCAATATCATTGAAACTGCACGCTGAATGATGTTAAAACCCGGGAATCGCGTTTTTGCGTTGTGAAAGTGTCGAAAACGGCGTTTCTGATGCACTTCTGGAAAATGAATGCTGTGTGTTGTTCAAAGCTGGGTACAGAGTTTTTGGGCTTGGAGAGGGTGAAAATTGTGTTTCTGACAGTCTACTGAAATCTGAATGCTGAGTATTGTTCAAAGCTGAGAACAGAGTTTTTGGGCTCTGAGTGACTGCAAAAACCTTTCCAGGCATTCTCCTTTAAATTGAATGCTGAGCGATGTTGAAAACGTGGGAATCGTGTTTTTGCGCTCTGAAAGTGTTGAAAACCGTGTTTCTGGCAATATAGTTGAAACTGCATGTTGAATGATGTTAAAACCCAGGAATCACGTTTTTGCGCTCTGAAAGTGTCGAAAACAGCGTTTCTGATGCACTTCTGGAAAATGAATGCTGTGTGTTGTTCAAAGCTGGGAACAGAGTTTTTGGGCTTGGAGAGTGTGAAAATTGTGTTTCTGACAGTCTACTGAAATCTGAATGCTGAGTGTTGTTCAAAGCTGAGAACAGAGTTTTTGGGCTCTGAGTGACTCCAAAAACCTTAACAGGCATTCTCCTTTAAATTGAATGCTGAGCGATGTTGAAAACGTGGGAATCGTGTTTTTGCGCTCTGAAAGTGTTGAAAACCGTGTTTCTGGCAATATAGTTGAAACTGCACGTTGAATGATGTTAAAACCCAGGAATCGCGTTTTTGCGCTCTGAAAGTGTCGAAAACAGGGTTTCTCGCAATATCATTGAAACTGCACGCTGAATGATGTTAAAACCCGGGAATCGCGTTTTTGCGTTGT
>NW_023494748.1:0-18919 GCF_013368585.1 Megalops cyprinoides | reverse complement strand
GAGCCCTTTCGCTCCCAAAATGCCGGGCTTCTCATCATTCCAAGAGTGGGCAAAACTACTGTAGGCGCTAGAGCCCTTTCCTATCAAGCCCCTCTCCTGTGGAACAGCTTACCCATTGAGATTCGGGGAACAGACTCTCTCTCCACCTTTAAGTCTAGGCTCAAAACATATCTATATAGTAAATCCTTCAGCTGAGGGACATTGCCTGGTGCTGGCGTGGATCATAGAGTCTCTGGTGGACTAAGTGGTCATTGCTTTCATGGACTCTGTGCCATGATCTGGTGTTGACTGTCTTAGGGTCGCCCTCATGACTATGCCGGTCCCTTGCCTCCAGTCCCCTAGGTATGCTGCCATAATGTTAGCCTGCCGGGGTTTTTTCCTTGTTGCACGCTGACACCTTTTTCACTGCCCCTCCTCTCCTGCCTCTCTGTTCTACATCCCTGCCAATCTGCCCAGTGCCGGCCAGAAGCAGATGGGCTCCCCCTCTGAGCCCGGTTCTGCTCAAGGTTTCTTGCTGATAGGGAGTTTTTCCTTGCCACTGTTGCCTTGCTCTCAGGGGGTCTCGGGCCTGGGAACAATGTAAAGCTGCTTTGTGACAACGTGTGTTGTAAAAAGCTCTAAACAAATAAAAATGAATTGAATTGAAAACTAGAAAATGGCTGAAATGCTAAAACTCTCGAAACACCTCCCACTGGCCATGTCGGCACAGCTGACGATGTGGGACAATGCAAAAGATCCGGTGACTACGAAGACTCCCCCTACTGACCCGATGAACTGTTGACAAGTTCCTCAGTTCACCAGTTCCTTAGGACTCCAAACATTCACTGACTATGCTGACAAGTCCCTCAGTTCACCAGTTCCTTCGGACTCCAAAGATTCACTGACTATGTTGACAAGTTCCCAGAACATTGGTTCCGGTCCCCTCAAAAGAGTCACTGACTATGAAGACCTGGTGACTACGTGTTGCCAGAATTGCTAGTTCTCAGTATAGCAGGCTTGGGCTACATCCGCCATTGACTGTGACAATGCAAAAGGAAGCAGAACACTTCCGTGACATTATTATAGGAATTAAAAATATTATTAAATATTATTTTGCTGATCTACCAGGAATATTATTTTATATTTTTAGCAGTATTATATTTTAGGTGCGCGCGATGTATCGCAGTTCTTGCTTATCACAACTGCAATTTTACGTAGGCTAGGATTTATTTAATGTTGACATCACATTTCCTTTTAACATGAATAAAGTCCTTATTAATAAATACTGACAAATCAACATAGTAGGCTACAGAACAAAACAGAAATGTGATGCATAAGCCTATGCATCACATTTGTAGCGTGCTATGTCTACATTAACTCAGTGTACCGCTGGCATTAATGGCCATCAAACTGGCGGATTCCTCTTCATCATCTTCTTGCTCGGATCTCAACTAGTATGAACTACGTACTATAAGTACGTACTATAGTACTACGTACTAAAAGTTATTATTTTAAATGACTTCAAGCTAATTCTTTAAAATGCCTACAAGAAAACATATGTTTTTCTGTTATTGTAGTAATATTGAGAGTAAAGACACCAAATAAACATCACTTGTGATATCTACAAAATTTCCTTCATGGTTTATTTACTTGTGATAACATAATAAAAAGATTTTTAAGAAAGAAATGTAAGAGTCAAAAATGAATTCAATTCAATTCAATTTTATTTGTACAGTGCTTTTTACAACACAAGTTGTCACAAAGCAGCGTTACATTGTTCCCAGGCCCGAGACCCCCTGAGAGCAAGCCTAAGGCAACACTGGCAAGGAAAAACTTCCTAATTAACAGGAAGAAACCTTGAGCAGAACCCGGCTCAGAGGGGAAGCCCATCTGCTTCTGGCTGGCACTGGGCAGATATTATAGAGAATACTTATTAAGTTGTATAATGTAGACATTTGAGTTTTATAGACAGTAGTGATTAACTATATAGTAATTATAAAATATATCCTAGAATGTCCGGTTCTTTGCACGCAGCTGGCTTGATAGGCAGGGCAGCGAGGTAGCCGGACTGGAAATCGGGATGTGACGCTTGAGCTGCAGCTCCAGGCAGGAGCCCGGAGGAGGGACAGGAAACAAAAAGAAAACAGTGATTAGCGGATATATATAAAGGCATAAAGGCAAGTGGTAAGGCAATTAAAAAATTTTACTTACATAATTTTACATAGATGGTCCCAGCTGGACTCATCAAGCCAGTCCAGGTCCAGGCCCTCTCCTTGGAAGGACTTCCTGTTGACGCGTTGACGCCGTAGTCAAACTTCAGTTCTTCGTCCACTCTGATGTTAAGGCATTAAAAATTTTTTACTTACATAAACTGGGCTACACACTGGGCTTAAAGATGTTGTGAAGCCCACTCATCCACCTATGAGTAGCCTACTCATCCAGCCAGTCCAGGTCCAGGCCATCTCCTCGGAAGGACTTCCTGTTGACGCCGTAGTCAAACTTCAGTTCTTCGTCCACTCTGATGTCCTTCAGCGCCTTAAATAGGATGACATCCGTGTCCTCTCCATCCACCTTCAAGACGCAGCGAAGTGGTTTCAGGTTGGCCCTCTTGGAGGAATGTTTGATTCTTCTGCCAACAGTGTCCGCATTGGGGTGGCACTCGCAAGGGAAGGTCTGGGCATCAATGCAGAGGTTCCTCTGTCCAGACTTGAAAAAGAACAGGTGCCCCACTTCGTCTAGGTCCTGCATCATGGCTCTCCCCTTGTCAGCTGTGATGACCTTTCCATGGTAATCACACACAATGTCGCCTTTGGAAAAGGGCCGGGTTGCAACCACCCCTGTAATCAAGAGAACATGAAATTTTGAGTGAGATCAAAATAACAACTAAATAAACTTTACAGGTTGGCAAACTTGTCATTATTTTCTGTTCTGGGTGGAGCTAAAGGTTAGCCCAAAATGCTAAAATGCTCATTTAAGAGATAATAATTTCTCCCCTTGCAAGAAAAAATGAATGGTTTTCTTACCTAGCCCTTTCTCTACAAAGTCTTTGATGGCCAGGCCTTTCCACTTCTGCCGAGACACACTCTTGAGGATGACCTCATCACTCTCGATGGTGAGTTTGGGGGCTGGTTTCCACATCTGCAGAATCTCTTCTGCCGTTGGATGGTTGGCCTTCCACCCCTCCTTCTCAATCTGCCTTGCCACCTTCCTGGCTGATGGCCGCCGATGACTAAAGCATGCTGAAAGAAAGAATAAAATAACTTCAGTCATGTGAGTCACTTGTAAGTAGTCAATGTTGTATTTATGGATTGGAGTACTTACACAGCAGATATTCCCGTCTCTTGGCATACTGGCAGCCTCGCCACTTGTCATAAAACACACGGTCGCTTGGAAACTCCGCATCGACCCTCTCCTTTTTGGTTGGTGGCTGGCCGTCTGTTGAAACGGGGAATCTGGCAACAAAGGCGGAAAAGTCGTTTCCTGAAGGCTGGCTATCCATGCTTGGTGGATGAGAAGCCAGGTGGGTCTCGGAGCTGTAAAATGAAGGAAAATAAGGGTTAAAATATTACAAATTAGCACAACTTGGTAAACAACCGTCAGATGTAATTGTGATGTGTTATGTCCGTGTAAGATGAAGAAACCTACCCTCCCAAGGAGTCCAGTAGTGTAGCTGTGGCCGCTACAACGTGCAGCGTCCACATTCTATAATGCTGTTTGGCCACAGCACTGGTATGACCCAGATAATGGGCCACATCCTCCTTCTGACTCTCCGTAAACATTGCTGCTGACTCCGTCTCAGCAGCCCTTCGGACCTCCTGACTGGTGGCAGGTTTCACATTGTAGCTGCAGTAAGAAAATGTGACATGAAATGTTAACTGTGATATGATTCTGTCTGATAATAGGGTAAAATATAAGAAAGTGTTAACATTTACACATCAGCACATGGATTTATGTAGGTACACACCTTTCGTGGAGGCGACTGATGTCATTTGTGACGCTATGAACAGGATTGCCACTGGAGGAAATGAAAAACCTGTCGCAGTCACTTCTGAGGCATTCAGGCCGAATGTACTTGTAGTACACCTGAAACCACTGTGGGAACAAGAAAAGCAATTACTTGACTGGAAAACATTGTAAGCAATATACACTTTACACTGTATCATACTTAAACATCAATGGTAAGCAAATTTGGCTGCTAAAGAACTTACAGCTTCCTCCTCCTGCGTCAAGGCAAGTGATGCAATCTGCATTGTCGCCGTTCTGTGTTGGCTGATGCCAATCACAACCCTGCCACCAACTTCCTTCCTGTTGACCCACTCTGCCACCTGGAAAGCAATGAAAAATGAAAATGCATTAATGCATACATTTCCAAATAACCATTACAGCACATCAAGGGGACAAACTCCTTCAAGCTGCTAAAATAGATGCACTTACAGTCATGCCTTCCACAGCTCCTGGGCGCTGAAAGTGACGCAACACCATGACCGCTTCACAGTAGTAGCGGAATGTTGTCTTGTCACTTTCAGAGACCTTGGTGTCAGAGATGAGCTTCCTGAAGATGTTCAGGAAGTCTGCCCTCGCAACCGTCAGAATCTCCCGGCACTCTTTAACGCTGCGGTCGATAAATTAGTTATATCTAGATTAAACAAAAAATAGAGAAGAAGAGAGACAGGTTTTTAAAAACCACAGTTTTGTAGTGAACAACAATAACATTGGTAATAACAGGACAATAGAGAATGGTATGGTAAAGGCAAAACATTTACCTTATTTTGCACACCGCCTGTGAATGGGCCTTTGAAACCGGCTTCCTCAGGGTCTGCAGCATTTCCTTGTATGACTGGCACTTGGATTGGAGCTGTGAGTCTGTCTGTTCCAGATCCAGCCTTGTCCTCAGGTAATCTAAGAACCTGATAATGTTCTTGATGTAGTTGAGCACAGTGGCTGCACTCATGTCTGTGCTCTGTAGGCGCGTCAGGTAATATCGGGTCTCTGTGCTCTTTGTGAGGAAGTCCAGAGTTGGCTCACCCCCACAAGGCTGCATATAGCGCAGGAACCGTGACACGTTGTCAACCTTTGAAAAAGGGTGATGACAAAGAAACAAAGAAATTAGCATTAACATCATGAAAAGAAAGACATGGAACGTTGTTGCTGAGAAATGATGTGTAAAGAGATCTTACCTCCTGTTGGCAGTTGGAGACATGCAAACTCTCAGTCAGATACTTTTTAAAGTCCACAAGGAGCTTGGCACCATCCTGAAACTTCTCGTACAGACCCGCCTCTTTCATCTTCATCCGCACGGAGGAGGTCATGGCTGGAGTATCTCTGTAAAAAAAAAAAAGAATGAAATTATGAATAAAAAAAACACTGTTTGTAGTCTGAGATCATAAATTCAACTTGGACATAACACATGTATGTGATTTACTGTAGTTACCTTTGCAAGGAAGGGTCCCTTGTACCCTCATCCTGATCAGAGGAGGATGAAGAGGATGACGGGTTGCTGGAATCGGTCTGTGGTGAAGAGGGGGCAGAGCTGGTGGTAGAGGTGGCGGTGGTGGCCGTTGCTGAGGTAGTAGCAGAGGCAGTGGCAGTGGCAGCATCACCTGCAGAGTCTAAGACCATATCTGACTCCTGGGGCATATTGGTGATGAAGAAACCACGCTCAAGAAACTCCTTCACCATCGCAAAACGACAGGACCCGTGGGGCAGGATCTCACACAGATGATGGTAATCCCAGGTCCTGTTGGCCCGGATCCACTTCCTGGAAGATGCCTTGGCCTTCTGCACCTCAGCCGCTCTTTCTTCTGGCGTGTTCTTTTTCATACAGACTCTAGCCAGGTGTACAGGGAGGTTCTCCTGAGGCTTGTTGCACCGCAAACAGTGCACAATGTTGCGATCAGCAGACCTTCAAGAAAATGACAAAAAGATAGACATTCATAACAGGGAGTTAAGGAAGCTCAAAATGCAGAAAAATTCCACTGAAGGAAAGACCAATAACACAAGCAAATAAAGTTAAGGAATAAAAATATAAGTCTTACCTCTTCTGAGCTTGTTCAGCCATTGTCAAAGCAGTCAAGCAAGTGAAAGCAAATAAGCAAGTAAAGTAAGAGAAAGCAAAAAAGCAAGTTAAGCAAGAGAAAGCAAAAAAGCAGTTAAGTTAAGAAAATTCGCAAGCAAAAAATCAAGCAATCGCAGGAACAGAGTATGTGTCTTGTCAAAAAACACAGTGGGCTGGGTTGAATTTACCTCCTGCATTTATACCAAAAAATGTGTCAAGCTCTCCTGCTGATGGCATGATGAACCAATCACCTTCATTGAAAGCCCCTTTCAGGTGAGCTGGGGTTGGGCCATTTTCAGGGTGTGTGTGGGGGGGGGGGGGGGGGGCTCTGGAGTAATTGGATTGATTGAAAATGATCTTGAAGTTGAAGTCTCCTGATGCCAAGTGTAAACGACAGTCGTTGGAGTTGTTTTTGGGCAAATAAAAACGCCTTGGAAGTGCAAAGCACGTGATGTCTACCTTTGCCTTCAACCAGACAGAAACTGTTTTGAAGCTTGGCATCCTGATCAGGACTAACAAGTTATTTTTCTTTCATTCTTTTCTTATTTTGAATGATTCCAGTAATATCATGTGATTGCACATTCCATTCATCAAAATGTTATCCATTGCATGTTTGGGTTTGTTTGGGTAATTTATGTCATTTTTATCTGTGAAAATAAACTGTATGTACTAGGGTTGGGCGATGTCTACAGTGAAACATCGCCATGGATGATGACGGGGGCGTGTAGCGGTTAGGGTTATTTGTTTTTCAGTTGAATTATATTTAAGGTTCAAGAAAGTCCACCGTTAAAAAGGGTTTTTTTTACCCTTTCGAGCGTACGGTCACACCGGTGTGATTTGTCCTTTAGCGCGTATGCTAAAACCGGTGCCATTTCAACACTAGATTGAAAAAAATCTGACTAATTTTATTTTTGAAGAAACAGCGATTTAACTTTATAAATATAGCAAATGCTAACTGAAAATTATGAGAAGCTTAATAACACTAATGAAAACATACATCAGCAAAAGTTTCCTCTAGTCATTACAATATTAATAATTAATTGATTATAATTTTCCTATACATGAAATATGGACGTGCAGGGCGAGACATGGTGAAAAGGATTAATAACAATATAACGATTAGGAATTATTTGTTTAAGACAGGTATAGCAGAGAACGGGAGAGTTCGCTCTGTAGGTAAGCTTTAATCAGTTTTGTGATACAAACAAAGACTCGCCCCTGATTTACTGAGGTAGGTGCAAACCAGGTAGAATTCGAAATGATGTTTATGTTTACGCCTAAATTAAAACATGCCTTCACTGGGTGGTATAGTGTTATTAAATTAGCTGTTTTTCCTTTAAATCAGGCACAAGGAGCTAATATAATATTTAGAATAAAACCATCCTGTTTTTGTAATTCATTGTTGCCTTATTTTTCTGTCCATGTTTAAAATATGTGATAGAGTTTATCATGATGTCCACCCACATAATTTATTCTCTGTCTCTGTCTTGTTTACTACTATGAAACACATACGTCCATTAAAGAGAAAATGATTCCCCAAGTTGTTGTATAATAAATCAGTGCTGATCTATTTTTGTATTTTGAAAGTAGGGAAACTCCACCACAGTCATTGCATTTCCCCACATCCCAGCTGCTCATCCTCCATCCCCAGCACACACTATGGACATCTTTTGTTTTGCTTAATGGTCCTCTTCTGCTGCTGTTGCTACTTCTGCTGTCTGCTTCAGCAGGGAGCAGTAAGGTTCTGAACTTTTCAAGGGCCTGTAAAGTTTTTTAGTATACCAGGGGAACACAGAATTTTTTACGTTACCAGGGGACCAGAGGCATTTTTAAATGAAAACAGAGTTCATTTTCACTTCATACCTTATGTTCTCAAATCAGGCTACCACTCAGGAAGTTTTTACTTGCCACTGTTACAGGAAGAATCCTTGAGCAGAACCCGGCTCAGAGGGGGAGCCCATCTGCTTCTGGCCGGCACTGGGCATTTACATTTATTTATTTAGCAGATGCTTTTGTCCAAAGTGACGTACAAAAGTGCATACAGTAAGTATAGCGACAGTAGGGGGACAGGATGTGTACAGTTCCACAATGAGATAGTTCTCAGCTGAGAGTAAGGTCTGTAGAATTTGGGCAGATAGAATTACATAGAATACTTGAAATTGTGCAATGAAAATGTACTTTGTGATCTGTTATATCTATGTGACTGTGATCTATTAGATTCACCTGTGTGACTGTGATCTGTTAGACTGATCTGTGTGACTGTGATCTGTTATTCTCCCCTGTGTGACTGTGATCTGTAAGTCATCTGTGTAACGTGGTATGTGTCAGTGTTAACAGCCTGCTCTTCTGGTACATACAGAACGTTCCTCCTTGATCAGGATCTTTTTTTGATGCAAACAAACGCTCAAAGGAACAAGTTATAAGAGAAATGTGTGTTTGCCATCAAATAGCGCCTCGTGTAGAGGGAAATGGCTTACAGCACCTTGTATTCCCAGGCAGTTTCCCATCCAAGTACTAACCAGGCACAACCCTGCTTAGCTTCCAAGATCGGGTGTGTTCAGTGTGGTATGGCCATAAGCGAAAGCTGCTTCTTTAAATAGCACTCTCATACATGTCCCCTTGAAATTCAGCACGACGTTGTGGTGCCTATCCTCCGGGTTTGGGCCAGAGGGAACAAGGGCCTTCCTCCACACTTCGGTGCCTTCTGGAAATAAATAAGAGTTCTTACAGAGTCTGATGTAATTAAGCTTTTGGTTTATTGCATATGGTGATCAGTCATATACAGCAAACCGGGTTGGTCCGCAGAGCAACAGGCTACAAAGCATTCGCAAGTATATCCCCAAGCATTCTGCCCTCCCCTCATCCTGCATCCAGCCTTTTCTCACTCCTCCTATCTCAGACCCCAACTTCCAACTCCTCCCAGGCTCCCCCTTCAAGATCACCCCATCTTCCATTTGATACACCATTATTTAATTTTTAAACTGTTACATTTACCCCGCCTGGAAAATCCCATAAACACCATAGTCATCAATTGTATATTATTCTTAAACATAACACTTCTGAAATTTCCCATTAATTCCACTCCACACCTATATGATTTTTAAACATAATTAAATAATACAGAGTTCATTTTATTTTTAAGCATATATGCCTGGAATATCACCATTATTTCCAGGCCCATGTTTAAATAATAAAAAGGGTCAAATAACTCAGTTAGCCAGACAGCGGTGCTGCAGACTGTAAGAAGGCACACAGATATCTATGTGCCATAAGCTACAAGGTTAGGCCTTAAAACAAAGGGTTAATGTAAGAACTAGGCCCCGTCTGGACACGGCCCAGGAGATGGGCCAGAAGAACTAAACCCTGCAAAGGGGGGCCATTAGCTCAGCACTACTATGATGGGCAACTATGACAAATTGCAGTAAATCCACATACACTTTGCAAGCATTTGTCAGTAGATGTCAGCTAGGCCAATGCAGGCAATCAGCTGTTATTTTCTAGCTGTATAACTCATAAAAGAAAATATAAAACTAAAATGGGATGCATATGTTAAAAGGGGCAAAAACAGGCTGACATGCTGTAGGGACATGTCAAAGGGAGGAGATACAATAAGCGAAGGTGGCATGACTATGAGTCAGAGAAAAAGGATACAATAAGCATAGACCGTAAACCAATAGGAGAAGAGAAGGGAGAGAAGATACAATAAGCGTAAACCATGAACCAATAGACGTGAAGGGAGAGAAGATACAATAAGCGTCGACTATGAACCAATAGGAGAAGAGAAGGGAAAGAAGATACAATAAGCGTAGACTATGAACCAATAGGAGAAGAGAAGGGAGAGAAGATACAATAAGCGTAGACTATGAACCAATAGACGTGAAGGGAGAGAAGATACAATAAGCGTCGACTATGAACCAATAGGAGAAGAGAAGGGAAAGAAGATACAATAAGCGTAGACTATGAACCAATAGGAGAAGAGAAGGGAGAGAAGATACAATAAGTGTAGACTATGAACCAATAGACGTGAAGGGAGAGAAGATACAATAAGCGTACGTGTGTGAGGAGAGGGCATGCGCAATGCGACGAGCCCCAGAGAGACGCGCGATCACGGTCATATAGCTCACCCCGACGCCAGGTGTTACTAATAAGCAATCAACAGTTCCCACCGCGTCCTGCAACCTCTGCGTGGCCATCACAGTAACTACAGGGGAAGCAGGGGGTCGTAACACTCAGAAAGAGATGTTCAATGCTTATCCGTGATGCTCTATTGAAAGAGAAAAAAAAAAAAAAAAAAAACCTGAAGACAGCAACGAGCTGACGTATGCGCTCTTACATAGGGGATGTTGTATTGATTTGTTGTTTATCCTCGTTTTTTGCTCACTGCATGAATTAGTAATCGCTGCACTATTTTTGTTGTTTGTTTTGCCCAATGAGATCATTTGATAATGTGTACGTTTTTGTTTGTATCCTTGTATCAGTAACATGACTGAAGATGAAAAAGGAGAATGTAACTTGCGCTGCGCCTGCATTTTACAGCGCAATTGAAAGTGAGTGTAGTATCAAAGCGAGTATAGAGCTAAGAATGAAGTGGACTAGTCTGTCGTATGGCTGGATTTCGAGCAAGAGCGCTTTCCGCTTAAGGAAATTATTACACTTGCTGTGAAGATTGTGTTGGATGAACCTCCAGGCTTCCACAACGACACGGCTGACATAAACGGCAGCAAATGTATGGTGAAATCCATAAGACGTCGTGCTGAAATTCAAGGGGACATGTATGAGAGTGCTATTTGAAGAGGCAGCTTTCGCTTACGGCCATACCACCCTGAACACGCCCGATCTCGTCCGATCTCGGAAGCTAAGCAGGGTCGGGCCTGGTTAGTACTTGGATGGGAGACCGCCTGGGAATACCAGGTGCTGTAAGCTTTTTCCCTCCACAGGAGGCGCTATTTGATCGCAAACACACATTTCTCTTATGACTCGTTCCGTTCAGCGTCTATTTATTTGTCTTTTCATACAATCATGTACACTCAAGGTGATCTAAAGAAGGGCAGACGACCCCAGCCCGGAAATAGAGCTCTTTCTGTCTGAAAGAGCTCGCCGACATAGTCCCCAGTCAGTTTTTAAAAAATAATTAAAATAAAAAAGCAAAGATTGTCTGTGGTGCAGTGAACCGGGTGAGGGCGCTCCAGAACTACTGAACGTTCACATTTTAGCCTGGGGAACACGGATGGGAATGCACGGACATTATTACACTTGCTGTAATGATCGTGCTGTGTTTGTGTGTTTGTGTTTTTTTTTTTTTTTTTTTTACAAGTAATGCAATTGCACTCCGATGATCGAAGTGTCATAGAGGGGCTCTTTCCCCTCTTTTTTTCTTTGGCGCGTATGGCATTCATAGCAATTTCTGTCTCCCGCGTAAGCATCTCTTGTTGAATACGGAAATGGACAGTGTAGAATTATGTGCCAGTAGAACGGTATTGATAGGAGTATCGCCATTAAATAAAAAATCCAGCGGCATTTTCACTACAAAAAGGAATAATGAGGTCTTTCCATTAGGCATACTCTTGTGGCGCTGGGCAGCCCACTTGCAGGACGTGGCAACCGTGGGTGTAAAGTGCATTAAGTAGGACGAGGCGCTTTTGGTTGCGCTATGCAATTCATACTTACCTGGCAGGGGAGATACCATGATCAACAAGGTGGTTCGCGTGGAGCAGCCCATTTCTATTTCCAGTTTTACCCCTCAACCTTTTTTCACTCCATCTTCTGCCTAAAGGCAGGAAGGATTTCAACATGGCCGCTTGGGCTCGAAGAAATGCTGTTCGTTTTGAACTAGAGGAAGATGTTAAGATGGACAGACTGGAGTTCAGCAGACTTGTTCTTCAGAAGGAGTTGGGCTTTTCTGTCAGCCATCTTGATTTCATCTTCGCCTTCCCTGGGAACAGAGTTTTTGAGGTAATTTTTACAGCTTCCTTTCTTCTTGAGCGTTGTTTAAGTGTGTTTGAAGAGAAGAAGAGAATTTTGCCAGCATTTGGGAAAATTAAGCTAACCCCTCTTTCCCAGAGGAATATAAAAACTGTTCATGTTGTTATGTTTTCTGAGTGGGTAAAACATGAAGACATAGTTACATGGCTTAATAGATATTGCACCGTGATTAATGGAGACGAAGTGAGAGATGCTGATGGAGTTAAGACTGGTGCCAGACGCTTCCAAGTGCGCCTGAAAGCAGCCCCAACTGGGGAAGGCCTCTACCACTTACCCTGCACAATACAACTAGGGGCTTACCGTGGGTCAGTTTTTTATGCTGGCCAACCCAAGGAATGCAGGCGTTGTGGAGCACTTGATCACTTAGCTGCAGCTTGTACCCAGCAAATTTGCAGAAACTGTTTGAGCCCAAGCCACCCCACAGCTCAATGTTCTGACCCTTTGAAATGTAATCTCTGCAATTCAACTGAACATAAGTTCAGAGACTGTCCACAGGCTTACTCCAACCGCCTGAAAGGGGCAACCGCTGCTCAAGTTAGCCAAGTGGGATCGTTGCAAATGAACCAAACGAAAGCCAGCAATAAGCTTGAGGTAAGGCCTGCAGGCCTTGACTGCGGAGGCCAGGCCTCACCACCAGAGGTCCCTGTGCAAGCCTCCTCTCCTGATGGATCCAGCCTCGCGCCACCTTCTGAGAGCCCTACTGAAGGCCCCAACCTAGCCCAACCACCAGAAAATGCCAGCCAAGCTCCAGCCCAGTCGGGCCCCGGCCTGACTTCACCCCCAGAGGTTTCCAGCAAAGTTCCTCACCAGGAGTCCTCCAGCCAGGCCCCACTTCCGGAAGAACCTAGACAGCCAAAACCCAATGCATGGTCTAGTCAGGCTTCCACCCCGGCGAGCTCCAGCAGACCTCCACCCTGTGACGGTCACGAGGGGCCACCAGAGGAATGTATCCACAACAAGGTTTCCAAAGGAGGTAGTCAACCACCCACATTGAGGAATACCAGCTGGACTGATCAGGCCCATGAAATGAGCTGGGGCCCTGCCCTTCCACTGATTTCTGCGCAAGACACCTTTACCCAAGAGCTCCTGGGTGTCCTCCTCGGAGACTCTCCTGTTCCAGCCAAACTGCCACCATGTTTGAAGCAGTCATCTCTGAGTGGCAATATTCTACTTGATGGTGTTGAAGACTTCGCAGCCTCAATCCCGCTGTTGTCAGACAGCACCTCGTCTCGTGAAGATTTAGCATCTGTGAACCCTCGAAAGCGTGCCCAAGAACCTTCCAGTTCACCTGAGGATGAGACCAACCAAAGCAGCTCTGAAGTGGGAGATGGATGCCCCTCCCCCCAAACAACCCCTTTCCTAGGATCTGAGGAGGTAGCAGCCTTCTCCTCCACAACCCAGATGAAACACTTGGGAGGTGAAAAGGGAAAAGGGAAAAAAGGTGAAGGGAAACAGAAAAGAAGAAAAAGGTAATGGCCCACCTCCTATTCCAATGGAGTCCCTTTCCTTTGTTTCTCTTAACACAAGGGGTTTGAATGATACTGTCAAATGTCACTCTGTATTTAGACATTTACTTAACACTTATGGGGACTGCTTTCTCCTTCAAGAATGCGGGATCCCCTTCTTAGAAAAATATAAATCATTCGAAAACAGATGGTCTGCAGGTGATTCGGTGTGGTCTGGAGACAATAAAAATCGAACCTCTGGGGTCGCCATACTGTTTAAGGGCGGGGACTTTATCATTAAAAGGGTGAATCGGGTGGTTGATGGCAGGGTATTGTGCGTTGATGTCGAAGCCAGAGGAGTGTTGGTCAGAATCATCAATGTCTATTGCCCTACTGACCTGCCTGGTCGTTTGGAGATCCTAGCAGCCCTCCCCCCTCTATTAGTTTTTGGTGGCGAAGTGGTGATTGGAGGTGATTTTAACTGTATTTTAACCTCAAAGGACCGCCGCTCTCGCTCAGAAGTGCAACTAGATTCCAGTTCAGCAGCTCTCGCTAGCCTAATCAAAGACTTTAAGCTTACAGATGCCTTCCGGGTCACCTCCCCAACTGGTTGTGGTTTTACATGGTCTAACTTAAGGTCATGTAGTTCACGTATTGACTACTTTTTTACATCTGGGAAAACTGAAGTCTTAAATTTCTCCCTGCAACCTGTCCATTTCTCTGACCACTGCCTGCTCATCTGTGATATTAAGTTCCCTGACCTGGTGTCTTTTGGCCCTGGTCGCTGGAG
This sequence comes from Megalops cyprinoides, assembly GCF_013368585.1. Taxonomy (NCBI): domain Eukaryota; kingdom Metazoa; phylum Chordata; class Actinopteri; order Elopiformes; family Megalopidae; genus Megalops; species Megalops cyprinoides. The sequence goes on along the minus strand of NW_023494748.1, from coordinate 4,668 downwards.
ACTGAATACTTCTTTGTTAGCAAATGCAAAAATCACCCAGATTTACAGAGAGAAATATATTCAGTGGTCCAGCTTGAAAATCTTGTACAATACTCATGGGGATTGGTGGGAAGATGTGAAAGCTAGAACAGGGGCTTTCTTTAGAGCTATGGGGAAAAGGGAAGCATCTAGGTCCAATGCTGGACTTAAAAAACAGCAACGGAAGCTTCAACGTTTATACTCTCTCTCTAATCTTGGTTTGGAAGTGGGTAAAGAAATTACTGAACTGAAGAAAAATATGTCCAACCTTGAAAGAAGGAAAAGCCAAGGAGCCATACTTCGTAGTCAGGTACAGCACATGGAAGAGAATGAGAAGTGCACCCAGTATTTTTTTAAAAACATCATTGCTAGTAGAGGTGTTATCAAGGGTGTTAGAGATGTGGAGGGCACCCTCTTGGAAGGCAAAGAAAACACTTTGTCTGAGGTGGCTAATTTCTATTCTCACCTCTACTCCCGTACGGATATCGACCAAGAGACATTATCCTTTTTTATGTCCTCCCTATCAAATAGCATAAGTGAGGTGGACAGAATGTCTTTGGATGAAGGTTTGAGTGTAGAGGAAGTATTAAAAGCCTTACGTAGTATGCCGAATGGAAAATCCCCTGGAATAGATGGTCTGCCAAAGGAATTTTATGTTACTTTTTGGGATCTCTTAAGTAAGGACCTGCTAGAGGTTTATAATGAAAGTTTTTCTTTGGGCACTCTCCCGTTTTCCCTGAGAGAGGGCCAGGTATCCTTGCTATTTAAAAAAGGGGATAGGCTGGACTTAAAGAATTGGAGACCGCTTAGCCTCATCTGTGTTGACAATAAAATACTGTCAAAAGCTTTATTCTTCAGATTGCAGTCAGTTATCACATCAGTAATCCATCCTGATCAAACTTGTGGGATACCAAATCGGTTAATGGCTGACAATTTGGCGCTTGTTAGAGACATGTCCTCGTTTGCCCAAGAACGCAATCTACCCCTGGCTATTGTATGCCTTGATCAGGAGAAAGCCTTTGACAAACTTAACCACAAATATCTCTGGGCAGTACTAGAAAAGATGAATTTTGGTCCAAATTTCAGATCATGGGTCAAACTACTCTACACTAACATCTTTAGTAGAGTAATGGTTAATGGGCACATGACCGCCCCCGTCCCAATTTGCTCTGGAGTTAGACAGGGTTGCCCGCTATCCCCCCTGCTGTTCATTCTGGCCATGGAGCCTCTGGCCTGTGCCATCCGCCATGATAGAATGATCGCAGGAATATCCATTCCAGGAAGTGGTGGCCAAGTGGCTAAGGCCTCCTTATATATGGACGACATCACACTTTTCCTGTCAGATGGTAGATCCATTGCAAATGCACTTAATGTATGCAAGGCCTTTCTCATTAGCTTCAGCCATAAAAATTAACCCCCAAAAATGTGAGGTCTTGTATTGTAACTGGAATGAGTGCACTCCAGACCTTGGACTAAAAATTCAGCCAAAAATGATTAAGGTTCTGGGCGTTTACTTTGGGGAAGGCATGATAAATAAAAATTGGGAATTAAAACTCCAAAAAGTTCAACACAAGCTGTGGTCTTGGAAATCTAGAGAACTTACCCTGACTGGGAAGATTTTAGTGGTTAAGGCCGAGGTCTTACCCCCCCTGACATTCCTAGCAAGCACATTACCCATCCCCATTAGGTTCGTGCGATCTATTCGAAAATTGATTTTCCAGTTCATTTGGGGAGGCCAGCATGAAAAGGTAAGCAGGAAAATCATGTACAGATCACTGAGGAATGGGGGGAAAGCAGTTCCTGATGTTGAAATAAAGTTCAGGGCAATGTTCTTGGCCTTCTTTTTGAAAGGCTGTCTAGGGGTATCCCGAGAAAGGCCCTGGACCTTTTTCGCAAGGCTTTGGATGGGTTTCAGAGTTTTTTCTGTATGGGCTATCAGACCCCCTCTTAACATCCCACTCGCAGACACCTGTCCCAAAATCTTTTCCTCAGTCAGGACATTTTTACAAAACAAAAATCTAGGTTCTATCCGGACTTCTGAACTGACAAGAAAGAAAATAGAAGAGATATTAGTCCCGGATCATTCCAGGTGTACCCCAGTCAGCAAATTAATGTACAAAGAAAGTAAGAGAGTCTGGTGGAATGTAAATGACCCTTTTCTGCTAAATGGTCATAAAGACCTGGCATGGAGCATAGCAAATTTAAGCCTCCCAACCAGGGCTTTTCTCTATAGACGCGGATGCACCCCAAACCCAAAGTGTGTCAGGCAAAATTGCGTAGATGATGAAACAATCAGGCATGTTTTTTGGTGCTGTGTATTTGCTCAGGCAATCTGGTCTTATTTTTCACACTGGCTGGAAAGGTTCTTGAGTCCGGTAACATTATTGGAAAATACTGTATTCCACGGATGGATGTCAGACACTGAACCTCCAACAGACATGCAAAGATTATGGGCCATTCTGAATTGTATCAAAGAATCGCTTTGGAAAGCAAGAAATGTGTTGGTTTTTAAAAAGTATACCGCAACTACTTCTGCTGTATGCCAGATGGCTCTGAGCGCAATAAGGGACTATGTACTAAGGGATGGGAAGCAATATGGAAGAAAATTGTTAATCCAAAAATGGAAACTTGAGGGAAAAAATGAACTGATGTACGCACTTTTAAGATGATTTCACGTTAATTCCTTGTTCATTGTAACTTTATGCAGACTCTATGAATTGTTAACTCTCCTTTTTCCTTTTCTAGCCTCATCAATGAAAATGCTTATGTACTTGTATGTTATCTGGCATCTGTGGTGTAGAGAAAACCAAAAATGGAAAAAAGGGAACTAATGTATGCAATTTTATATTCATTTCCTTTCATACTATACCTGCGTGCTGACATTGTGAAAGTGTTAACCTTTCCCTCGTTTCGTCAACCTCGTCATTGAAAATGCTTATGAACATGTAGGTAATTTTGTATGTGTGATGTAAAGAAAACCAAAAACGGGAGATGTATCATTTGCACTTTGAACTCTATAAAATCTGTTAAAAACTGAAAAACTGAAACTGGTTCACCCAGGGCGAGACTCAGCCATTGCACTCCGGCTGTGTTGACCCCTGCGAATTCCCCAAATGTGGGAATCTCGACTGCATAATTTCTGGTAGTGGGGGACTGCGTTCGCGCTCTCCCCTGATTTTTCTTGTTCAAAAACACATCTTCAATGCTTATCTGTCATGCCGAATTTAAAAACCAAGGAAGCAAAAAAACAAAAAGAAACACAAAACGCAGTACAGCAACGAGCTGATGTATGCATCCTTACATAGGTGATGCTGTGTTGATTTCTCGTTTAACCTCGTTTAATGCTCACTGCATGAATTATTCATCGCTGCAATACTCTGTGTCCCCCCCAATATGGTCAGGCTTGGGTGATGACATAAACGGCAGTAAGCGTACGGTGAAATCCATAAGACGTCGTGCTGAAATTGAAAGGGACACGTATGAGAGTGCTGTTTGAAGAAGTAGGCGTCGCTTACGGCCATAGCACCCTGAACACGGCCGATCTGAGAAACTAAGGATGGTTGGGTGTGCTTCGTACTTGGATGGGAGAGCCCCCGAGAATAGCCGGTTATGAGAGGTTTTTCCCTCGACAGGAGGCGCTACTTGAGCAGAAAGACAGATTTGTGTTATTACTGTTTCCCTTGAGCGTGAATGAATTAGTGTGTTGAAAGAAGGCGTATTTAGTGGAGAGTTCGCGCTCTCCCCTGATTTTTCATGCTCAGTGTTACGACCGGCTAGTCGGACCGCAGCATAAAAAAAGGGAGGCAGACAACAGAAGTGACTTTCAAACAAAGAATACATTTGTTAAAGTTACTGAAAGAGAAAGTGAGAAAAGAATATGTCTAGGGGAATGAATGGGTGCGTGTCTGTAGGAGGAGTAGACAGGTGCGTGTGTGAGGAGAGGGCATGCGCAATGCGACGAGCCCCAGAGAGACGCGCGATCACGGTCATATAGCTCACCCCGACGCCAGGTGTTACTAATAAGCAATCAACAGTTCCCACCGCGGCCTGCAACCTCTGCGTGGCCATCACAGTAACTACAGGGGAAGCAGGGGGTCGTAACACTCAGAAAGAGATGTTCAATGCTTATCCGTGATGCTCTATTGAAAGAGAAAAAAAAAAAACCTGAAGACAGCAACGAGCTGACGTATGCGCTCTTACATAGGGGATGTTGTATTGATTTGTTGTTTATCCTCGTTTTTTGCTCACTGCATGAATTAGTAATCGCTGCACTATTTTTGTTGTTTGTTTTGCCCAATGAGATCATTTGATAATGTGTACGTTTTTGTTTGTATCCTTGTATCAGTAACATGACTGAAGATGAAAAAGGAGAATGTAACTTGCGCTGCGCCTGCATTTTACAGCGCAATTGAAAGTGAGTGTAGTATCAAAGCGAGTATAGAGCTAAGAATGAAGTGGACTAGTCTGTCGTATGGCTGGATTTCGAGCAAGAGCGCTTTCCGCTTAAGGAAATTATTACACTTGCTGTGAAGATTGTGTTGGATGAACCTCCAGGCTTCCACAACGACACGGCTGACATAAACGGCAGCAAATGTATGGTGAAATCCATAAGACGTCGTGCTGAAATACAAGGGGGACATGTATGAGAGT
>NW_023494747.1:0-78023 GCF_013368585.1 Megalops cyprinoides | reverse complement strand
CTGGCAGTCTACGAAATCTGAATGCTGAGTGTTGTTCAAGCTGAGAACAGAGTTTTTGGGCTCTGAGTGACTCCAAAAACCTTTTCAGGCATTCTCCTTTAAATTGAATGCTGTGTGTTGTTCAAAGCTGGGAATCGTGTTTTTGCGCTCTGAAAGTGTTGAAAACCGTGTTTCTGGCAATATAGTTGAAACTGCACGTTGAATGATGTTAAAACCCGGGAATCGCGTTTTTGCGTTGTGAAAGTGTAGAAAACGGCGTTTCTGATGCACTTCTGGAAAATGAATGCTGTGTGTTGTTCAAAGCTGGGAACAGAGTTTTTGGGCTTGGAGAGTGTGAAAATTGTGTTTCTGGCAGTCTACTGAAATCTGAATGCTGAGTGTTGTTCAAAGCTGAGAACAGAGTTTTTGGGCTCTGAGTGACTCCAAAAACCTTTTCAGGCATTCTCCTTTAAATTGAATGCTGAGCGATGTTGAAAACGTGGGAATCGTGTTTTTGCGCTCTGAAAGTGTTGAAAACCGTGTTTCTGGCAATATAGTTGAAACTGCACGTTGAATGATGTTAAAACCCAGGAATCGCGTTTTTGCGCTCTGAAAGTGTCGAAAAACAGGGTTTCTCGCAATATCATTGAAACTGCACGCTGAATGATGTTAAAACCCGGGAATCGCGTTTTTTGCGTTGTGAAAAGTGTAGAAAACGGCGTTTCTGATGCATTCTGGAAAATGAATGCTGTGTGTTGTTCAAAGCTGGGAACAGAGTTTTTTGGGCTTGGAGAGTGTGAAAATTGTGTTTCTGGCAGTCTACTGAATCTGAATGCTGAGTGTTGTTCAAAGCTGAGAACAGAGTTTTTGGGCTCTGAGTGACTCCAAAAACCTTTTCAGGCATTCTCCTTTAAATTGAATGCTGAGCGATGTTGAAAACGTGGGAATCGTGTTTTGCGCCCTGAAAGTGTTGAAAACCGTGTTTCTGGCAATATAGTTGAAACTGCACGTTGAATGATGTTAAAACCCAGGAATCGCGTTTTTGCGCTCTGAAAGTTTCGAAAACAGCGTTTCTCGCAATATCATTGAAACTGCACGCTGAATGATGTTAAAACCCGGGAATCGCGTTTTTGCGTTGTGAAAGTGTAGAAAACGGCGTTTCTGATGCACTTCTGGAAAATGAATGCTGTGTGTTGTTCAAAGCTGGGAACAGAGTTTTTGGGCTCTGAGTGACTCCAAAAACCTTTTCAGACATTCTCCTTTAAATTGAATGCTGAGCGATGTTGAAAAACGTGGGAATCGTGTTTTTGCGCTCTGAAAGTGTTGAAAACCGTGTTTCTGGCAATATAGTTTGAAACTGCACGTTGGATGAAGTTAAAACCCGGGAATCGCATTTTTGCGTTGTGATAGTGTAGAAAACGGCGTTTCTGATGCACTTCTGGAAAATGAATGCTGTGTGTTGTTCAAAGCTGGGAACAGAGTTTTTGGGCTTGGAGAGTGTGAAAATTGTGTTTCTGGCAGTCTACTGAAATCTGAATGCTGAGTGTTGTTCAAAGCTGAGAACAGAGTTTTTGGGCTCTGAGTGACTCCAAAAACCTTTTCAGGCATTCTCCTTTAAATTGAATGCTGAAGCGATGTTGAAAACGTGGGAATCGTGTTTTTGCGCTCTGAAAGTGTTGAAAAACCGTGTTTCTGGCAATATAGTTGAAACTGCACGCTGAATGATGTTAAAACCCAGGAATCGCGTTTTTGCGCTCTGAAAGTGTCGAAAACAGCTTTTCTGATGCACTTCTGGAAAATGAGTTCTGTGTGTTGTTCAAAGCTGGGAACAGAGTTTTTGGGCTTGGAGAGGGTGAAAATTGTGTTTCTGACAGTCTACTGAAATCTGAATGCTGAGTATTGTTCAAAGCTGAGAACAGAGTTTTTGGGCTCTGAGTGACTCCAAAAACCTTTCCAGGCATTCTCCTTTAAATTGAATGCTGAGCGATGTTGAAAACGTGGGAATCGTGTTTTTGCGCTCTGAAAGTGTTGAAAACCGTGTTTCTGGCAATATAGTTGAAACTGCACGTTGAATGATGTTAAAACCCAGGAATCGCGTTTTTGCGCTCTGAAAGTGTCGAAAACAGGGTTTCTCGCAATATCATTGAAACTGCACGCTGAATGATGTTAAAACCCGGGAATCGCGTTTTTGCGTTGTGAAAGTGTCGAAAACTGCGTTTCTGATGCACTTCTGGAAAATGAATGCTGTGTGTTGTTCAAAGCTGGGAACAGAGTTTTTGGGCTTGGAGAGTGTGAAAATTGTGTTTCTGACAGTCTACTGAAATCTGAATGCTGAGTGTTGTTCAAAGCTGAGAACAGAGTTTTTGGGCTCTGAGTGACTCCAAAAACCTTTTCAGGCATTCTCCTTTAAATTGAATGCTGATCGATGTTGAAAAACGTGGGAATCGTGTTTTTGCGCTCTGAAAGTGTTGAAAACCGTGTTTCTGGCAATATAGTTGAAAATGCACGTTGAATGATGTTAAAACCCAGGAATCGCGTTTTTGCGCTCTGAAAGTGTCGAAAACAGCGTTTCTGATGCACTTCTGGAAAATGAGTGCTGTGTGTTGTTCAAAGCTGGGAACAGAGTTTTTGGGCTCTGAGTGACTCCAAAAACCTTTTCAGACATTCTCCTTTAAATTGAATGCTGAGCGATGTTGAAAACGTGGGAATCGTGTTTTTGCGCTCTGAAAGTGTTGAAAACCGTGTTTCTGGCAATATAGTTGAAACTGCACGTTGGATGAAGTTAAAACCCGGGAATCGCGTTTTTGCGTTGTGATAGTGTAGAAAACGGCGTTTCTGATGCACTTCTGGAAAATGAATGCTGTGTGTTGTTCAAAGCTGGGAACAGAGTTTTTGGGCTTGGAGAGTGTGAAAATTGTGTTTCTGACAGTCTACTGAAATCTGAATGCTGAGTGTTGTTCAAAGCTGAGAACAGAGTTTTTGGGCTCTGAGTGACTCCAAAAACCTTTTCAGGCATTCTCCTTTAAATTGAATGCTGATCGATGTTGAAAACGTGGGAATCGTGTTTTTGCGCTCTGAAAGTGTTGAAAACCGTGTTTCTGGCAATATAGTTGAAAATGCACGTTGAATGATGTTAAAACCCAGGAATCGCGTTTTTGCGCTCTGAAAGTGTCGAAAACAGGGTTTCTCGCAATATCATTGAAACTGCACGCTGAATGATGTTAAAACCCGGGAATCGCGTTTTTGCGTTGTGAAAGTGCAGAAAACGGCGTTTCTGATGCACTTCTGGAAAATGAATGCTGTGTGTTGTTCAAAGCTGGGAACAGAGTTTTTGGGCTTGGAGAGTGTGAAAATTGTGTTTCTGGCAGTCTACTGAAATCTGAATGCTGAGTATTGTTCAAAGCTGAGAACAGAGTTTTTGGGCTCTGAGTGACTCCAAAAACCTTTCCAGGCATTCTCCTTTAAATTGAATGCTGAGCGATGTTGAAAACGTGGGAATCGTGTTTTTTGCGCTCTGAAAGTGTTGAAAACCGTGTTTCTGGCAATATAGTTGAAACTGCACGCTGAATGATGTTAAAACCCAGGAATCGCGTTTTTGCGCTCTGAAAGTGTCGAAAACAGCTTTTCTAATGCACTTCTGGAAAATGAGTGCTGTGTGTTGTTCAAAGCTGGGAACAGAGTTTTTGGGCTTGGAGAGGGTGAAAATTGTCTTTCTGACAGTCTACTGAAATCTGAATGCTGAGTATTGTTCAAAGCTGAGAACAGAGTTTTTGGGCTCTGAGTGACTCCAAAAACCTTTCCAGGCATTCTCCTTTAAATTGAATGCTGAGCGATGTTGAAAACGTGGGAATCGTGTTTTTGCGCTCTGAAAGTGTTGAAAACCGTGTTTCTGGCAATATAGTTGAAACTGCACGTTGAATGATATTAAAACCCAGGAATCGCGTTTTTGCGCTCTGAAAGTGTCGAAAACAGGGTTTCTCGCAATATCATTGAAACTGCACGCTGAATGATGTTAAAACCCGGGAATCGCGTTTTTGCGTTGTGAAAGTGTAGAAAACGGCGTTTCTGATGCACTTCTGGAAAATGAATGCTGTGTGTTGTTCAAAGCTGGGAACAGAGTTTTTGGGCTTGGAGAGTGTGAAAATTGTGTTTCTGGCAGTCTACTGAAATCTGAATGCTGAGTGTTGTTCAAAGCTGAGAACAGAGTTTTTGGGCTCTGAGTGACTCCAAAAACCTTTTCAGGCATTCTCCTTTAAATTGAATGCTGAGCGATGTTGAAAACGTGGGAATCGTGTTTTTGCGCTCTGAAAGTGTTGAAAACCGTGTTTCTGGCAATATAGTTGAAACTGCACGCTGAATGATGTTAAAACCCAGGAATCGCGTTTTTGCGCTCTGAAAGTGTCGAAAACAGCGTTTCTGATGCACTTCTGGAAAATGAGTGCTGTGTGTTGTTCAAAGCTGGGAACAGAGTTTTTGGGCTTGGAGAGTGTGAAAATTGTGTTTCTGGCAGTCTACTGAAATCTGAATGCTGAGTGTTGTTCAAAGCTGAGAACAGAGTTTTTGGGCTCTGAGTGACTCCAAAAACCTTTTCAGGCATTCTCCTTTAAATTGAATGCTGAGCGATGTTGAAAACGTGGGAATCGTGTTTTTGCGCTCTGAAAGTGTTGAAAACCGTGTTTCTGGCAATATAGTTGAAACTGCACGTTGAATGATGTTAAAACCCAGGAATCGCGTTTTTGCGCTCTGAAAGTTTCGAAAACAGGGTTTCTCGCAATATCATTGAAACTGCACGCTGAATGATGTTAAAACCCGGGAATCGCGTTTTTGCGTTGTGAAAGTGTAGAAAACGGCGTTTCTGATGCACTTCTGGAAAATGAATGCTGTGTGTTGTTCAAAGCTGGGAACAGAGTTTTTGGGCTTGGAGAGTGTGAAAATTGTGTTTCTGGCAGTCTACTGAAATCTGAATGCTGAGTGTTGTTCAAAGCTGAGAACAGAGTTTTTGGGCTCTGAGTGACTCCAAAAACCTTTTCAGGCATTCTCCTTTAAATTGAATGCTGAGCGATGTTGAAAACGTGGGAATCGTGTTTTTGCGCCCTGAAAGTGTTGAAAACCGTGTTTCTGGCAATATAGTTGAAACTGCACGTTGAATGATGTTAAAACCCAGGAATCGCGTTTTTGCGCTCTGAAAGTTTCGAAAACAGCGTTTCTCGCAATATCATTGAAACTGCACGCTGAATGATGTTAAAACCCGGGAATCGCGTTTTTGCGTTGTGAAAGTGTAGAAAACGGCGTTTCTGATGCACTTCTGGAAAATGAATGCTGTGTGTTGTTCAAAGCTGGGAACAGAGTTTTTGGGCTCTGAGTGACTCCAAAAACCTTTTCAGACATTCTCCTTTAAATTGAATGCTGAGCGATGTTGAAAACGTGGGAATCGTGTTTTTGCGCTCTGAAAGTGTTGAAAACCGTGTTTCTGGCAATATGGTTGAAACTGCACGTTGGATGAAGTTAAAACCCGGGAATCGCGTTTTTGCGTTGTGATAGTGTAGAAAACGGCGTTTCTGATGCACTTCTGGAAAATGAATGCTGTGTGTTGTTCAAAGCTGGGAACAGAGTTTTTGGGCTTGGAGAGTGTGAAAATTGTGTTTCTGGCAGTCTACTGAAATCTGAATGCTGATTGTTGTTCAAAGCTGAGAACAGAGTTTTTGGGCTCTGAGTGACTCCAAAAACCTTTTCAGGCATTCTCCTTTAAATTGAATGCTGAGCGATGTTGAAAACGTGGGAATCGTGTTTTTGCGCTCTGAAAGTGTTGAAAACCGTGTTTCTGGCAATATAGTTGAAACTGCACGCTGAATGATGTTAAAACCCAGGAATCGCGTTTTTGCGCTCTGAAAGTGTCGAAAACAGCTTTTCTAATGCACTTCTGGAAAATGAGTGCTGTGTGTTGTTCAAAGCTGGGAACAGAGTTTTTGGGCTTGGAGAGGGTGAAAATTGTGTTTCTGACAGTCTACTGAAATCTGAATGCTGAGTATTGTTCAAAGCTGAGAACAGAGTTTTTGGGCTCTGAGTGACTCCAAAAACCTTTTCAAGCATTCTCCTTTAAATTGAATGCTGAGCGATGTTGAAAACGTGGGAATCGTGTTTTTGCGTTGTGAAAGTGTAGAAAACGGCGTTTCTGATGCACTTCTGGAAAATGAATGCTGTGTGTTGTTCAAAGCTGGGAACAGAGTTTTTGGGCTCTGAGTGACTCCAAAAACCTTTTCAGACATTCTCCTTTAAATTGAATGCTGAGCGATGTTGAAAACGTGGGAATCGTGTTTTTGCGCTCTGAAAGTGTTGAAAACCGTGTTTCTGGCAATATGGTTGAAACTGCACGTTGGATGAAGTTAAAACCCGGGAATCGCGTTTTTGCGTTGTGATAGTGTAGAAAACGGCGTTTCTGATGCACTTCTGGAAAATGAATGCTGTGTGTTGTTCAAAGCTGGGAACAGAGTTTTTGGGCTTGGAGAGTGTGAAAATTGTGTTTCTGGCAGTCTACTGAAATCTGAATGCTGATTGTTGTTCAAAGCTGAGAACAGAGTTTTTGGGCTCTGAGTGACTCCAAAAACCTTTTCAGGCATTCTCCTTTAAATTGAATGCTGAGCGATGTTGAAAACGTGGGAATCGTGTTTTTGCGCTCTGAAAGTGTTGAAAACCGTGTTTCTGGCAATATAGTTGAAACTGCACGCTGAATGATGTTAAAACCCAGGAATCGCGTTTTTGCGCTCTGAAAGTGTCGAAAACAGCTTTTCTAATGCACTTCTGGAAAATGAGTGCTGTGTGTTGTTCAAAGCTGGGAACAGAGTTTTTGGGCTTGGAGAGGGTGAAAATTGTGTTTCTGACAGTCTACTGAAATCTGAATGCTGAGTATTGTTCAAAGCTGAGAACAGAGTTTTTGGGCTCTGAGTGACTCCAAAAACCTTTCCAGGCATTCTCCTTTAAATTGAATGCTGAGCGATGTTGAAAACGTGGGAATCGTGTTTTTGCGCTCTGAAAGTGTTGAAAACCGTGTTTCTGGCAATATAGTTGAAACTGCACGTTGAATGATGTTAAAACCCAGGAATCGCGTTTTTGCGCTCTGAAAGTGTCGAAAACAGCGTTTCTGATGCACTTCTGGAAAATGAATGCTGTGTGTTGTTCAAAGCTGAGAACAGAGTTTTTGGGCTTGGAGAGTGTGAAAATTGTGTTTCTGGCAGTCTACTGAAATCTGAATGCTGAGTGTTTTTCAAAGCTGAGAACAGAGTTTTTGGGCTCTGAGTGACTCCAAAAACCTTTTCAGGCATTCTCCTTTAAATTGAATGCTGAGCGATGTTGAAAACGTGGGAATCGTGTTTTTGCGCCCTGAAAGTGTTGAAAACCGTGTTTCTGGCAATATAGTTGAAACTGCACGTTGAATGATGTTAAAACCCAGGAATCGCGTTTTTGCGCTCTGAAAGTGTCGAAAACAGCGTTTCTCGCAATATCATTGAAACTGCACGCTGAATGATGTTAAAACCCGGGAATCGCGTTTTTGCGTTGTGAAAGTGTAGAAAACGGCGTTTCTGATGCACTTCTGGAAAATGAATGCTGTGTGTTGTTCAAAGCTGGGAACAGAGTTTTTGGGCTTGGAGAGTGTGAAAATTGTGTTTCTGGCAGTCTACTGAAATCTGAATGCTGAGTGTTGTTCAAAGCTGAGAACAGAGTTTTTGGGCTCTGAGTGACTCCAAAAACCTTTTCAGGCATTCTCCTTTAAATTGAATGCTGAGCGATGTTGAAAACGTGGGAATCGTGTTTTTGCGCTCTGAAAGTGTTGAAAACCGTGTTTCTGGCAATATAGTTGAAACTGCACGTTGAATGATGTTAAAACCCGGGAATCGCGTTTTTGCGTTGTGAAAGTGTAGAAAACGGCGTTTCTGATGCACTTCTGGAAAATGAATGCTGTGTGTTGTTCAAAGCTGGGAACAGAGTTTTTGGGCTTGGAGAGTGTGAAAATTGTGTTTCTGGCAGTCTACTGAAATCTGAATGCTGAGTGTTGTTCAAAGCTGAGAACAGAGTTTTTGGGCTCTGAGTGACTCCAAAAACCTTTCCAGGCATTCTCCTTTAAATTGAATGCTGAGCGATGTTGAAAACGTGGGAATCGTGTTTTTGCGCCCTGAAAGTGTTGAAAACCGTGTTTCTGGCAATATAGTTGAAACTGCACGTTGAATGATGTTAAAACCCAGGAATCGCGTTTTTGCGCTCTGAAAGTGTCGAAAACAGGGTTTCTCGCAATATCATTGAAACTGCACGCTGAATGATGTTAAAACCCGGGAATCGCGTTTTTGCGTTGTGAAAGTGTAGAAAACGGCGTTTCTGATGCATTCTGGAAAATGAATGCTGTGTGTTGTTCAAAGCTGGGAACAGAGTTTTTGGGCTTGGAGAGTGTGAAAATTGTGTTTCTGATAGTCTACTGAAATCTGAATGCTGAGTGTTGTTCAAAGCTGAGAACAGAGTTTTTGGGCTCTGAGTGACTCCAAAAACCTTTTCAGGCATTCTCCTTTAAATTGAATGCTGATCGATGTTGAAAACGTGGGAATCGTGTTTTTGCGCTCTGAAAGTGTTGAAAACCGTGTTTCTGGCAATATAGTTGAAACTGCACGTTGAATGATGTTTAAAACCCAGGAATCGCGTTTTTGCGCTCTGAAAGTGTAGAAAACGGCGTTTCTGATGCACTTCTGGAAAATGAATGCTGTGTGTTGTTCAAAGCTGGGAACAGAGTTTTTGGGCTTGGAGAGTGTGAAAATTGTGTTTCTGGCAGTCTACTGAAATCTGAATGCTGATTGTTGTTCAAAGCTGAGAACAGAGTTTTTGGGCTCTGAGTGACTCCAAAAACCTTTTCAGGCATTCTCCTTTAAATTGAATGCTGAGCGATGTTGAAAACGTGGGAATCGTGTTTTTGCGCTCTGAAAGTGTTGAAAACCGTGTTTCTGGCAATATAGTTGAAACTGCACGCTGAATGATGTTAAAACCCAGGAATCGCGTTTTTGCGCTCTGAAAGTGTCGAAAACAGCTTTTCTAATGCACTTCTGGAAAATGAGTGCTGTGTGTTGTTCAAAGCTGGGAACAGAGTTTTTGGGCTTGGAGAGGGTGAAAATTGTGTTTCTGACAGTCTACTGAAATCTGAATGCTGAGTATTGTTCAAAGCTGAGAACAGAGTTTTTGGGCTCTGAGTGACTCCAAAAACCTTTCCAGGCATTCTCCTTTAAATTGAATGCTGAGCGATGTTGAAAACGTGGGAATCGTGTTTTTGCGCTCTGAAAGTGTTGAAAACCGTGTTTCTGGCAATATAGTTGAAACTGCACGTTGAATGATGTTAAAACCCAGGAATCGCGTTTTTGCGCTCTGAAAGTGTCGAAAACAGCGTTTCTGATGCACTTCTGGAAAATGAATGCTGTGTGTTGTTCAAAGCTGAGAACAGAGTTTTTGGGCTTGGAGAGTGTGAAAATTGTGTTTCTGGCAGTCTACTGAAATCTGAATGCTGAGTGTTGTTCAAAGCTGAGAACAGAGTTTTTCGGCTCTGAGTGACTCCAAAAACCTTTTCAGGCATTCTCCTTTAAATTGAATGCTGAGCGATGTTGAAAACGTGGGAATCGTGTTTTTGCGCTCTGAAAGTGTTGAAAACCGTGTTTCTGGCAATATAGTTGAAACTGCACGTTGAATGATGTTAAAACCCAGGAATCGCGTTTTTGCGCTCTGAAAGTTTTGAAAACTGTGTTTCTGGCAATATAGTTGAAACTGCACGCTGAATGATGTTAAAACCCGGGAATCGCGTTTTTGCGTTGTGAAAGTGTAGAAAACGGCGTTTCTGATGCACTTCTGGAAAATGAATGCTGTGTGTTGTTCAAAGCTGGGAACAGAGTTTTTGGGCTCTGAGTGACTCCAAAAACCTTTTCAGACATTCTCCTTTAAATTGAATGCTGAGCGATGTTGAAAACGTGGGAATCGTGATTTTGCGCTCTGAAAGTGTTGAAAACCGTGTTTCTGGCAATATAGTTGAAACTGCACGTTGGATGAAGTTAAAACCCGGGAATCGCATTTTTGCGTTGTGATAGTGTAGAAAACGGCGTTTCTGATGCACTTCTGGAAAATGAATGCTGTGTGTTGTTCAAAGCTGGGAACAGAGTTTTTGGGCTTGGAGAGTGTGAAAATTGTGTTTCTGGCAGTCTACTGAAATCTGAATGCTGAGTGTTGTTCAAAGCTGAGAACAGAGTTTTTGGGCTCTGAGTGACTCCAAAAACCTTTTCAGGCATTCTCCTTTAAATTGAATGCTGAGCGATGTTGAAAACGTGGGAATCGTGTTTTTGCGCTCTGAAAGTGTTGAAAACCGTGTTTCTGGCAATATAGTTGAAACTGCACGCTGAATGATGTTAAAACCCAGGAATCGCGTTTTTGCGCTCTGAAAGTGTCGAAAACAGCTTTTCTAATGCACTTCTGGAAAATGAGTTCTGTGTGTTGTTCAAAGCTGGGAACAGAGTTTTTGGGCTTGGAGAGGGTGAAAATTGTGTTTCTGACAGTCTACTGAAATCTGAATGCTGAGTATTGTTCAAAGCTGAGAACAGAGTTTTTGGGCTCTGAGTGACTCCAAAAACCTTTCCAGGCATTCTCCTTTAAATTGAATGCTGAGCGATGTTGAAAACGTGGGAATCGTGTTTTTGCGCTCTGAAAGTGTTGAAAACCGTGTTTCTGGCAATATAGTTGAAACTGCACGTTGAATGATGTTAAAACCCAGGAATCGCGTTTTTGCGCTCTGAAAGTGTCGAAAACAGGGTTTCTCGCAATATCATTGAAACTGCACGCTGAATGATGTTAAAACCCGGGAATCGCGTTTTTGCGTTGTGAAAGTGTCGAAAACTGCGTTTCTGATGCACTTCTGGAAAATGAATGCTGTGTGTTGTTCAAAGCTGGGAACAGAGTTTTTGGGCTTGGAGAGTGTGAAAATTGTGTTTCTGACAGTCTACTGAAATCTGAATGCTGAGTGTTGTTCAAAGCTGAGAACAGAGTTTTTGGGCTCTGAGTGACTCCAAAAACCTTTTCAGGCATTCTCCTTTAAATTGAATGCTGATCGATGTTGAAAACGTGGGAATCGTGTTTTTGCGCTCTGAAAGTGTTGAAAACCGTGTTTCTGGCAATATAGTTGAAAATGCACGTTGAATGATGTTAAAACCCAGGAATCGCGTTTTTGCGCTCTGAAAGTGTCGAAAACAGCGTTTCTGATGCACTTCTGGAAAATGAGTGCTGTGTGTTGTTCAAAGCTGGGAACAGAGTTTTTGGGCTCTGAGTGACTCCAAAAACCTTTTCAGACATTCTCCTTTAAATTGAATGCTGAGCGATGTTGAAAACGTGGGAATCGTGTTTTTGCGCTCTGAAAGTGTTGAAAACCGTGTTTCTGGCAATATAGTTGAAACTGCACGTTGGATGAAGTTAAAACCCGGGAATCGCGTTTTTGCGTTGTGATAGTGTAGAAAACGGCGTTTCTGATGCACTTCTGGAAAATGAATGCTGTGTGTTGTTCAAAGCTGGGAACAGAGTTTTTGGGCTTGGAGAGTGTGAAAATTGTGTTTCTGACAGTCTACTGAAATCTGAATGCTGAGTGTTGTTCAAAGCTGAGAACAGAGTTTTTGGGCTCTGAGTGACTCCAAAAACCTTTTCAGGCATTCTCCTTTAAATTGAATGCTGATCGATGTTGAAAACGTGGGAATCGTGTTTTTGCGCTCTGAAAGTGTTGAAAACCGTGTTTCTGGCAATATAGTTGAAAATGCACGTTGAATGATGTTAAAACCCAGGAATCGCGTTTTTGCGCTCTGAAAGTGTCGAAAACAGGGTTTCTCGCAATATCATTGAAACTGCACGCTGAATGATGTTAAAACCCGGGAATCGCGTTTTTGCGTTGTGAAAGTGCAGAAAACGGCGTTTCTGATGCACTTCTGGAAAATGAATGCTGTGTGTTGTTCAAAGCTGGGAACAGAGTTTTTGGGCTTGGAGAGTGTGAAAATTGTGTTTCTGGCAGTCTACTGAAATCTGAATGCTGAGTATTGTTCAAAGCTGAGAACAGAGTTTTTGGGCTCTGAGTGACTCCAAAAACCTTTCCAGGCATTCTCCTTTAAATTGAATGCTGAGCGATGTTGAAAACGTGGGAATCGTGTTTTTGCGCTCTGAAAGTGTTGAAAACCGTGTTTCTGGCAATATAGTTGAAACTGCACGCTGAATGATGTTAAAACCCAGGAATCGCGTTTTTGCGCTCTGAAAGTGTCGAAAACAGCTTTTCTAATGCACTTCTGGAAAATGAGTGCTGTGTGTTGTTCACAGCTGGGAACAGAGTTTTTGGGCTTGGAGAGGGTGAAAATTGTCTTTCTGACAGTCTACTGAAATCTGAATGCTGAGTATTGTTCAAAGCTGAGAACAGAGTTTTTGGGCTCTGAGTGACTCCAAAAACCTTTCCAGGCATTCTCCTTTAAATTGAATGCTGAGCGATGTTGAAAACGTGGGAATCGTGTTTTTGCGCTCTGAAAGTGTTGAAAACCGTGTTTCTGGCAATATAGTTGAAACTGCACGTTGAATGATATTAAAACCCAGGAATCGCGTTTTTGCGCTCTGAAAGTGTCGAAAACAGGGTTTCTCGCAATATCATTGAAACTGCACGCTGAATGATGTTAAAACCCGGGAATCGCGTTTTTGCGTTGTGAAAGTGTAGAAAACGGCGTTTCTGATGCACTTCTGGAAAATGAATGCTGTGTGTTGTTCAAAGCTGGGAACAGAGTTTTTGGGCTCTGAGTGACTCCAAAAACCTTTCCAGGCATTCTCCTTTAAATTGAATGCTGAGCGATGTTGAAAACGTGGGAATCGTGTTTTTGCGCTCTGAAAGTGTTGAAAACCGTGTTTCTGGCAATATGGTTGAAACTGCACGTTGGATGAAGTTAAAACCCGGGAATCGCGTTTTTGCGTTGTGATAGTGTAGAAAACGGCGTTTCTGATGCACTTCTGGAAAATGAATGCTGTGTGTTGTTCAAAGCTGGGAACAGAGTTTTTGGGCTTGGAGAGTGTGAAAATTGTGTTTCTGGCAGTCTACTGAAATCTGAATGCTGATTGTTGTTCAAAGCTGAGAACAGAGTTTTTGGGCTCTGAGTGACTCCAAAAACCTTTTCAGGCATTCTCCTTTAAATTGAATGCTGAGCGATGTTGAAAACGTGGGAATCGTGTTTTTGCGCTCTGAAAGTGTTGAAAACCGTGTTTCTGGCAATATAGTTGAAACTGCACGCTGAATGATGTTAAAACCCAGGAATCGCGTTTTTGCGCTCTGAAAGTGTCGAAAACAGCTTTTCTAATGCACTTCTGGAAAATGAGTGCTGTGTGTTGTTCAAAGCTGGGAACAGAGTTTTTGGGCTTGGAGAGGGTGAAAATTGTGTTTCTGACAGTCTACTGAAATCTGAATGCTGAGTATTGTTCAAAGCTGAGAACAGAGTTTTTGGGCTCTGAGTGACTCCAAAAACCTTTTCAAGCATTCTCCTTTAAATTGAATGCTGAGCGATGTTGAAAACGTGGGAATCGTGTTTTTGCGTTGTGAAAGTGTAGAAAACGGCGTTTCTGATGCACTTCTGGAAAATGAATGCTGTGTGTTGTTCAAAGCTGGGAACAGAGTTTTTGGGCTCTGAGTGACTCCAAAAACCTTTTCAGACATTCTCCTTTAAATTGAATGCTGAGCGATGTTGAAAACGTGGGAATCGTGTTTTTGCGCTCTGAAAGTGTTGAAAACCGTGTTTCTGGCAATATAGTTGAAACTGCACGTTGGATGAAGTTAAAACCCGGGAATCGCGTTTTTGCGTTGTGATAGTGTAGAAAACGGCGTTTCTGATGCACTTCTGGAAAATGAATGCTGTGTGTTGTTCAAAGCTGGGAACAGAGTTTTTGGGCTTGGAGAGTGTGAAAATTGTGTTTCTGGCAGTCTACTGAAATCTGAATGCTGATTGTTGTTCAAAGCTGAGAACAGAGTTTTTGGGCTCTGAGTGACTCCAAAAACCTTTTCAGGCATTCTCCTTTAAATTGAATGCTGAGCGATGTTGAAAACGTGGGAATCGTGTTTTTGCGCTCTGAAAGTGTTGAAAACCGTGTTTCTGGCAATATAGTTGAAACTGCACGCTGAATGATGTTAAAACCCAGGAATCGCGTTTTTGCGCTCTGAAAGTGTCGAAAACAGCTTTTCTAATGCACTTCTGGAAAATGAGTGCTGTGTGTTGTTCAAAGCTGGGAACAGAGTTTTTGGGCTTGGAGAGGGTGAAAATTGTGTTTCTGACAGTCTACTGAAATCTGAATGCTGAGTATTGTTCAAAGCTGAGAACAGAGTTTTTGGGCTCTGAGTGACTCCAAAAACCTTTTCAGGCATTCTCCTTTAAATTGAATGCTGAGCGATGTTGAAAACGTGGGAATCGTGTTTTTGCGCTCTGAAAGTGTTGAAAACCGTGTTTCTGGCAATATAGTTGAAACTGCACGTTGAATGATGTTAAAACCCAGGAATCGCGTTTTTTGCGCTCTGAAAGTTTCGAAAACAGGGTTTCTCGCAATATCATTGAAACTGCACGCTGAATGATGTTAAAACCCGGGAATCGCGTTTTTGCGTTGTGAAAGTGTAGAAAACGGCGTTTCTGATGCACTTCTGGAAAATGAATGCTGTGTGTTGTTCAAAGCTGGGAACAGAGTTTTTGGGCTTGGAGAGTGTGAAAATTGTGTTTCTGGCAGTCTACTGAAATCTGAATGCTGAGTGTTGTTCAAAGCTGAGAACAGAGTTTTTGGGCTCTGAGTGACTCCAAAAACCTTTTCAGGCATTCTCCTTTAAATTGAATGCTGAGCGATGTTGAAAACGTGGGAATCGTGTTTTTGCGCCCTGAAAGTGTTGAAAACCGTGTTTCTGGCAATATAGTTGAAACTGCACGTTGAATGATGTTAAAACCCAGGAATCGCGTTTTTGCGCTCTGAAAGTTTCGAAAACAGCGTTTCTCGCAATATCATTGAAACTGCACGCTGAATGATGTTAAAACCCGGGAATCGCGTTTTTGCGTTGTGAAAGTGTAGAAAACGGCGTTTCTGATGCACTTCTGGAAAATGAATGCTGTGTGTTGTTCAAAGCTGGGAACAGAGTTTTTGGGCTCTGAGTGACTCCAAAAACCTTTTCAGGCATTCTCCTTTAAATTGAATGCTGAGCGATGTTGAAAACGTGGGAATCGTGTTTTTGCGCTCTGAAAGTGTTGAAAACCGTTTTTCTGGCAATATGGTTGAAACTGCACGTTGGATGAAGTTAAAACCCGGGAATCGCGTTTTTGCGTTGTGATAGTGTAGAAAACGGCGTTTCTGATGCACTTCTGGAAAATGAATGCTGTGTGTTGTTCAAAGCTGGGAACAGAGTTTTTGGGCTTGGAGAGTGTGAAAATTGTGTTTCTGGCAGTCTACTGAAATCTGAATGCTGATTGTTGTTCAAAGCTGAGAACAGAGTTTTTGGGCTCTGAGTGACTCCAAAAACCTTTTCAGGCATTCTCCTTTAAATTGAATGCTGAGCGATGTTGAAAACGTGGGAATCGTGTTTTTGCGCTCTGAAAGTGTTGAAAACCGTGTTTCTGGCAATATAGTTGAAACTGCACGCTGAATGATGTTAAAACCCAGGAATCGCGTTTTTGCGCTCTGAAAGTGTCGAAAACAGCTTTTCTAATGCACTTCTGGAAAATGAGTGCTGTGTGTTGTTCAAAGCTGGGAACAGAGTTTTTGGGCTTGGAGAGGGTGAAAATTGTGTTTCTGACAGTCTACTGAAATCTGAATGCTGAGTATTGTTCAAAGCTGAGAACAGAGTTTTTGGGCTCTGAGTGACTCCAAAAACCTTTCCAGGCATTCTCCTTTAAATTGAATGCTGAGCGATGTTGAAAACGTGGGAATCGTGTTTTTGCGCTCTGAAAGTGTTGAAAACCGTGTTTCTGGCAATATAGTTGAAACTGCACGTTGAATGATGTTAAAACCCAGGAATCGCGTTTTTGCGCTCTGAAAGTGTCGAAAACAGCGTTTCTGATGCACTTCTGGAAAATGAATGCTGTGTGTTGTTCAAAGCTGAGAACAGAGTTTTTGGGCTTGGAGAGTGTGAAAATTGTGTTTCTGGCAGTCTACTGAAATCTGAATGCTGAGTGTTTTTCAAAGCTGAGAACAGAGTTTTTCGGCTCTGAGTGACTCCAAAAACCTTTTCAGGCATTCTCCTTTAAATTGAATGCTGAGCGATGTTGAAAACGTGGGAATCGTGTTTTTGCGCCCTGAAAGTGTTGAAAACCGTGTTTCTGGCAATATAGTTGAAACTGCACGTTGAATGATGTTAAAACCCAGGAATCGCGTTTTTGCGCTCTGAAAGTGTCGAAAACAGCGTTTCTCGCAATATCATTGAAACTGCACGCTGAATGATGTTAAAACCCGGGAATCGCGTTTTTGCGTTGTGAAAGTGTAGAAAACGGCGTTTCTGATGCACTTCTGGAAAATGAATGCTGTGTGTTGTTCAAAGCTGGGAACAGAGTTTTTGGGCTTGGAGAGTGTGAAAATTGTGTTTCTGGCAGTCTACTGAAATCTGAATGCTGAGTGTTGTTCAAAGCTGAGAACAGAGTTTTTGGGCTCTGAGTGACTCCAAAAACCTTTTCAGGCATTCTCCTTTAAATTGAATGCTGAGCGATGTTGAAAACGTGGGAATCGTGTTTTTGCGCTCTGAAAGTGTTGAAAACCGTGTTTCTGGCAATATAGTTGAAACTGCACGTTGAATGATGTTAAAACCCGGGAATCGCGTTTTTGCGTTGTGAAAGTGTAGAAAACGGCGTTTCTGATGCACTTCTGGAAAATGAATGCTGTGTGTTGTTCAAAGCTGGGAACAGAGTTTTTGGGCTTGGAGAGTGTGAAAATTGTGTTTCTGGCAGTCTACTGAAATCTGAATGCTGAGTGTTGTTCAAAGCTGAGAACAGAGTTTTTGGGCTCTGAGTGACTCCAAAAACCTTTTCAGGCATTCTCCTTTAAATTGAATGCTGAGCGATGTTGAAAACGTGGGAATCGTGTTTTTGCGCCCTGAAAGTGTTGAAAACCGTGTTTCTGGCAATATAGTTGAAACTGCACGTTGAATGATGTTAAAACCCAGGAATCGCGTTTTTGCGCTCTGAAAGTGTCGAAAACAGGGTTTCTCGCAATATCATTGAAACTGCACGCTGAATGATGTTAAAACCCGGGAATCGCGTTTTTGCGTTGTGAAAGTGTAGAAAACGGCGTTTCTGATGCATTCTGGAAAATGAATGCTGTGTGTTGTTCAAAGCTGGGAACAGAGTTTTTGGGCTTGGAGAGTGTGAAAATTGTGTTTCTGGCAGTCTACTGAAATCTGAATGCTGAGTGTTGTTCAAAGCTGAGAACAGAGTTTTTGGGCTCTGAGTGACTCCAAAAACCTTTTCAGGCATTCTCCTTTAAATTGAATGCTGAGCGATGTTGAAAACGTGGGAATCGTGTTTTTGCGCTCTGAAAGTGTTGAAAACCGTGTTTCTGGCAATATAGTTGAAACTGCACGCTGAATGATGTTAAAACCCAGGAATCGCGTTTTTGCGCTCTGAAAGTGTCGAAAACAGCTTTTCTAATGCACTTCTGGAAAATGAGTTCTGTGTGTTGTTCAAAGCTGGGAACAGAGTTTTTGGGCTTGGAGAGGGTGAAAATTGTGTTTCTGACAGTCTACTGAAATCTGAATGCTGAGTATTGTTCAAAGCTGAGAACAGAGTTTTTGGGCTCTGAGTGACTCCAAAAACCTTTCCAGGCATTCTCCTTTAAATTGAATGCTGAGCGATGTTGAAAACGTGGGAATCGTGTTTTTGCGCTCTGAAAGTGTTGAAAACCGTGTTTCTGGCAATATAGTTGAAACTGCACGTTGAATGATGTTAAAACCCAGGAATCGCGTTTTTGCGCTCTGAAAGTGTCGAAAACAGGGTTTCTCGCAATATCATTGAAACTGCACGCTGAATGATGTTAAAACCCGGGAATCGCGTTTTTGCGTTGTGAAAGTGTCGAAAACTGCGTTTCTGATGCACTTCTGGAAAATGAATGCTGTGTGTTGTTCAAAGCTGGGAACAGAGTTTTTGGGCTTGGAGAGTGTGAAAATTGTGTTTCTGACAGTCTACTGAAATCTGAATGCTGAGTGTTGTTCAAAGCTGAGAACAGAGTTTTTGGGCTCTGAGTGACTCCAAAAACCTTTTCAGGCATTCTCCTTTAAATTGAATGCTGATCGATGTTGAAAACGTGGGAATCGTGTTTTTGCGCTCTGAAAGTGTTGAAAACCGTGTTTCTGGCAATATAGTTGAAAATGCACGTTGAATGATGTTAAAACCCAGGAATCGCGTTTTTGCGCTCTGAAAGTGTCGAAAACAGCGTTTCTGATGCACTTCTGGAAAATGAGTGCTGTGTGTTGTTCAAAGCTGGGAACAGAGTTTTTGGGCTCTGAGTGACTCCAAAAACCTTTTCAGACATTCTCCTTTAAATTGAATGCTGAGCGATGTTGAAAACGTGGGAATCGTGTTTTTGCGCTCTGAAAGTGTTGAAAACCGTGTTTCTGGCAATATAGTTGAAACTGCACGTTGGATGAAGTTAAAACCCGGGAATCGCGTTTTTGCGTTGTGATAGTGTAGAAAACGGCGTTTCTGATGCACTTCTGGAAAATGAATGCTGTGTGTTGTTCAAAGCTGGGAACAGAGTTTTTGGGCTTGGAGAGTGTGAAAATTGTGTTTCTGACAGTCTACTGAAATCTGAATGCTGAGTGTTGTTCAAAGCTGAGAACAGAGTTTTTGGGCTCTGAGTGACTCCAAAAACCTTTTCAGGCATTCTCCTTTAAATTGAATGCTGATCGATGTTGAAAACGTGGGAATCGTGTTTTTGCGCTCTGAAAGTGTTGAAAACCGTGTTTCTGGCAATATAGTTGAAAATGCACGTTGAATGATGTTAAAACCCAGGAATCGCGTTTTTGCGCTCTGAAAGTGTCGAAAACAGGGTTTCTCGCAATATCATTGAAACTGCACGCTGAATGATGTTAAAACCCGGGAATCGCGTTTTTGCGTTGTGAAAGTGCAGAAAACGGCGTTTCTGATGCACTTCTGGAAAATGAATGCTGTGTGTTGTTCAAAGCTGGGAACAGAGTTTTTGGGCTTGGAGAGTGTGAAAATTGTGTTTCTGGCAGTCTACTGAAATCTGAATGCTGAGTATTGTTCAAAGCTGAGAACAGAGTTTTTGGGCTCTGAGTGACTCCAAAAACCTTTCCAGGCATTCTCCTTTAAATTGAATGCTGAGCGATGTTGAAAACGTGGGAATCGTGTTTTTGCGCTCTGAAAGTGTTGAAAACCGTGTTTCTGGCAATATAGTTGAAACTGCACGCTGAATGATGTTAAAACCCAGGAATCGCGTTTTTGCGCTCTGAAAGTGTCGAAAACAGCTTTTCTAATGCACTTCTGGAAAATGAGTGCTGTGTGTTGTTCAAAGCTGGGAACAGAGTTTTTGGGCTTGGAGAGGGTGAAAATTGTCTTTCTGACAGTCTACTGAAATC
Organism: Megalops cyprinoides; assembly: GCF_013368585.1. Lineage (NCBI taxonomy): Eukaryota > Metazoa > Chordata > Actinopteri > Elopiformes > Megalopidae > Megalops > Megalops cyprinoides. Next base: position 58,420 of record NW_023494747.1, on the reverse strand, counting down.
TGAATGCTGAGTATTGTTCAAAGCTGAGAACAGAGTTTTTGGGCTCTGAGTGACTCCAAAAACCTTTCCAGGCATTCTCCTTTAAATTGAATGCTGAGCGATGTTGAAAACGTGGGAATCGTGTTTTTGCGCTCTGAAAGTGTTGAAAACCGTGTTTCTGGCAATATAGTTGAAACTGCACGTTGAATGATATTAAAACCCAGGAATCGCGTTTTTGCGCTCTGAAAGTGTCGAAAACAGGGTTTCTCGCAATATCATTGAAACTGCACGCTGAATGATGTTAAAACCCGGGAATCGCGTTTTTGCGTTGTGAAAGTGTAGAAAACGGCGTTTCTGATGCACTTCTGGAAAATGAATGCTGTGTGTTGTTCAAAGCTGGGAACAGAGTTTTTGGGCTCTGAGTGACTCCAAAAACCTTTTCAGACATTCTCCTTTAAATTGAATGCTGAGCGATGTTGAAAACGTGGGAATCGTGTTTTTGCGCTCTGAAAGTGTTGAAAACCGTGTTTCTGGCAATATGGTTGAAACTGCACGTTGGATGAAGTTAAAACCCGGGAATCGCGTTTTTGCGTTGTGATAGTGTAGAAAACGGCGTTTCTGATGCACTTCTGGAAAATGAATGCTGTGTGTTGTTCAAAGCTGGGAACAGAGTTTTTGGGCTTGGAGAGTGTGAAAATTGTGTTTCTGGCAGTCTACTGAAATCTGAATGCTGATTGTTGTTCAAAGCTGAGAACAGAGTTTTTGGGCTCTGAGTGACTCCAAAAACCTTTTCAGGCATTCTCCTTTAAATTGAATGCTGAGCGATGTTGAAAACGTGGGAATCGTGTTTTTGCGCTCTGAAAGTGTTGAAAACCGTGTTTCTGGCAATATAGTTGAAACTGCACGCTGAATGATGTTAAAACCCAGGAATCGCGTTTTTGCGCTCTGAAAGTGTCGAAAACAGCTTTTCTAATGCACTTCTGGAAAATGAGTGCTGTGTGTTGTTCAAAGCTGGGAACAGAGTTTTTGGGCTTGGAGAGGGTGAAAATTGTGTTTCTGACAGTCTACTGAAATCTGAATGCTGAGTATTGTTCAAAGCTGAGAACAGAGTTTTTGGGCTCTGAGTGACTCCAAAAACCTTTCCAGGCATTCTCCTTTAAATTGAATGCTGAGCGATGTTGAAAACGTGGGAATCGTGTTTTTGCGTTGTGAAAGTGTAGAAAACGGCGTTTCTGATGCACTTCTGGAAAATGAATGCTGTGTGTTGTTCAAAGCTGGGAACAGAGTTTTTGGGCTCTGAGTGACTCCAAAAACCTTTTCAGACATTCTCCTTTAAATTGAATGCTGAGCGATGTTGAAAACGTGGGAATCGTGTTTTTGCGCTCTGAAAGTGTTGAAAACCGTGTTTCTGGCAATATGGTTGAAACTGCACGTTGGATGAAGTTAAAACCCGGGAATCGCGTTTTTGCGTTGTGATAGTGTAGAAAACGGCGTTTCTGATGCACTTCTGGAAAATGAATGCTGTGTGTTGTTCAAAGCTGGGAACAGAGTTTTTGGGCTTGGAGAGTGTGAAAATTGTGTTTCTGGCAGTCTACTGAAATCTGAATGCTGATTGTTGTTCAAAGCTGAGAACAGAGTTTTTGGGCTCTGAGTGACTCCAAAAACCTTTTCAGGCATTCTCCTTTAAATTGAATGCTGAGCGATGTTGAAAACGTGGGAATCGTGTTTTTGCGCTCTGAAAGTGTTGAAAACCGTGTTTCTGGCAATATAGTTGAAACTGCACGCTGAATGATGTTAAAACCCAGGAATCGCGTTTTTGCGCTCTGAAAGTGTCGAAAACAGCTTTTCTAATGCACTTCTGGAAAATGAGTGCTGTGTGTTGTTCAAAGCTGGGAACAGAGTTTTTGGGCTTGGAGAGGGTGAAAATTGTGTTTCTGACAGTCTACTGAAATCTGAATGCTGAGTATTGTTCAAAGCTGAGAACAGAGTTTTTGGGCTCTGAGTGACTCCAAAAACCTTTTCAGGCATTCTCCTTTAAATTGAATGCTGAGCGATGTTGAAAACGTGGGAATCGTGTTTTTGCGCTCTGAAAGTGTTGAAAACCGTGTTTCTGGCAATATAGTTGAAACTGCACGTTGAATGATGTTAAAACCCAGGAATCGCGTTTTTGCGCTCTGAAAGTTTCGAAAAAAGGGTTTCTCGCAATATCATTGAAACTGCACGCTGAATGATGTTAAAACCCGGGAATCGCGTTTTTGCGTTGTGAAAGTGTAGAAAACGGCGTTTCTGATGCACTTCTGGAAAATGAATGCTGTGTGTTGTTCAAAGCTGGGAACAGAGTTTTTGGGCTTGGAGAGTGTGAAAATTGTGTTTCTGGCAGTCTACTGAAATCTGAATGCTGAGTGTTGTTCAAAGCTGAGAACAGAGTTTTTGGGCTCTGAGTGACTCCAAAAACCTTTTCAGGCATTCTCCTTTAAATTGAATGCTGAGCGATGTTGAAAACGTGGGAATCGTGTTTTTGCGCCCTGAAAGTGTTGAAAACCGTGTTTCTGGCAATATAGTTGAAACTGCACGTTGAATGATGTTAAAACCCAGGAATCGCGTTTTTGCGCTCTGAAAGTTTCGAAAACAGCGTTTCTCGCAATATCATTGAAACTGCACGCTGAATGATGTTAAAACCCGGGAATCGCGTTTTTGCGTTGTGAAAGTGTAGAAAACGGCGTTTCTGATGCACTTCTGGAAAATGAATGCTGTGTGTTGTTCAAAGCTGGGAACAGAGTTTTTGGGCTCTGAGTGACTCCAAAAACCTTTTCAGACATTCTCCTTTAAATTGAATGCTGAGCGATGTTGAAAACGTGGGAATCGTGTTTTTGCGCTCTGAAAGTGTTGAAAACCGTTTTTCTGGCAATATGGTTGAAACTGCACGTTGGATGAAGTTAAAACCCGGGAATCGCGTTTTTGCGTTGTGATAGTGTAGAAAACGGCGTTTCTGATGCACTTCTGGAAAATGAATGCTGTGTGTTGTTCAAAGCTGGGAACAGAGTTTTTGGGCTTGGAGAGTGTGAAAATTGTGTTTCTGGCAGTCTACTGAAATCTGAATGCTGATTGTTGTTCAAAGCTGAGAACAGAGTTTTTGGGCTCTGAGTGACTCCAAAAACCTTTTCAGGCATTCTCCTTTAAATTGAATGCTGAGCGATGTTGAAAACGTGGGAATCGTGTTTTTGCGCTCTGAAAGTGTTGAAAACCGTGTTTCTGGCAATATAGTTGAAACTGCACGCTGAATGATGTTAAAACCCAGGAATCGCGTTTTTGCGCTCTGAAAGTGTCGAAAACAGCTTTTCTAATGCACTTCTGGAAAATGAGTGGTGTGTGTTGTTCAAAGCTGGGAACAGAGTTTTTGGGCTTGGAGAGGGTGAAAATTGTGTTTCTGACAGTCTACTGAAATCTGAATGCTGAGTATTGTTCAAAGCTGAGAACAGAGTTTTTGGGCTCTGAGTGACTCCAAAAACCTTTCCAGGCATTCTCCTTTAAATTGAATGCTGAGCGATGTTGAAAACGTGGGAATCGTGTTTTTGCGCTCTGAAAGTGTTGAAAACCGTGTTTCTGGCAATATAGTTGAAACTGCACGTTGAATGATGTTAAAACCCAGGAATCGCGTTTTTGCGCTCTGAAAGTGTCGAAAACAGCGTTTCTGATGCACTTCTGGAAAATGAATGCTGTGTGTTGTTCAAAGCTGAGAACAGAGTTTTTGGGCTTGGAGAGTGTGAAAATTGTGTTTCTGGCAGTCTACTGAAATCTGAATGCTGAGTGTTTTTCAAAGCTGAGAACAGAGTTTTTCGGCTCTGAGTGACTCCAAAAACCTTTTCAGGCATTCTCCTTTAAATTGAATGCTGAGCGATGTTGAAAACGTGGGAATCGTGTTTTTGCGCTCTGAAAGTGTTGAAAACCGTGTTTCTGGCAATATAGTTGAAACTGCACGTTGAATGATGTTAAAACCCAGGAATCGCGTTTTTGCGCTCTGAAAGTGTCGAAAACAGCGTTTCTCGCAATATCATTGAAACTGCACGCTGAATGATGTTAAAACCCGGGAATCGCGTTTTTGCGTTGTGAAAGTGTAGAAAACGGCGTTTCTGATGCACTTCTGGAAAATGAATGCTGTGTGTTGTTCAAAGCTGGGAACAGAGTTTTTGGGCTTGGAGAGTGTGAAAATTGTGTTTCTGGCAGTCTACTGAAATCTGAATGCTGAGTGTTGTTCAAAGCTGAGAACAGAGTTTTTGGGCTCTGAGTGACTCCAAAAACCTTTTCAGGCATTCTCCTTTAAATTGAATGCTGATCGATGTTGAAAACGTGGGAATCGTGTTTTTGCGCTCTGAAAGTGTTGAAAACCGTGTTTCTGGCAATATAGTTGAAAATGCACGTTGAATGATGTTAAAACCCAGGAATCGCGTTTTTGCGCTCTGAAAGTGTCGAAAACAGCGTTTCTGATGCACTTCTGGAAAATGAGTGCTGTGTGTTGTTCAAAGCTGGGAACAGAGTTTTTGGGCTCTGAGTGACTCCAAAAACCTTTTCAGACATTCTCCTTTAAATTGAATGCTGAGCGATGTTGAAAACGTGGGAATCGTGTTTTTGCGCTCTGAAAGTGTTGAAAACCGTGTTTCTGGCAATATAGTTGAAACTGCACGTTGGATGAAGTTAAAACCCGGGAATCGCGTTTTTGCGTTGTGATAGTGTAGAAAACGGCGTTTCTGATGCACTTCTGGAAAATGAATGCTGTGTGTTGTTCAAAGCTGGGAACAGAGTTTTTGGGCTTGGAGAGTGTGAAAATTGTGTTTCTGACAGTCTACTGAAATCTGAATGCTGAGTGTTGTTCAAAGCTGAGAACAGAGTTTTTGGGCTCTGAGTGACTCCAAAAACCTTTTCAGGCATTCTCCTTTAAATTGAATGCTGATCGATGTTGAAAACGTGGGAATCGTGTTTTTGCGCTCTGAAAGTGTTGAAAACCGTGTTTCTGGCAATATAGTTGAAAATGCACGTTGAATGATGTTAAAACCCAGGAATCGCGTTTTTGCGCTCTGAAAGTGTCGAAAACAGGGTTTCTCGCAATATCATTGAAACTGCACGCTGAATGATGTTAAAACCCGGGAATCGCGTTTTTGCGTTGTGAAAGTGCAGAAAACGGCGTTTCTGATGCACTTCTGGAAAATGAATGCTGTGTGTTGTTCAAAGCTGGGAACAGAGTTTTTGGGCTTGGAGAGTGTGAAAATTGTGTTTCTGGCAGTCTACTGAAATCTGAATGCTGAGTATTGTTCAAAGCTGAGAACAGAGTTTTTGGGCTCTGAGTGACTCCAAAAACCTTTCCAGGCATTCTCCTTTAAATTGAATGCTGAGCGATGTTGAAAACGTGGGAATCGTGTTTTTGCGCTCTGAAAGTGTTGAAAACCGTGTTTCTGGCAATATAGTTGAAACTGCACGCTGAATGATGTTAAAACCCAGGAATCGCGTTTTTGCGCTCTGAAAGTGTCGAAAACAGCTTTTCTAATGCACTTCTGGAAAATGAGTGCTGTGTGTTGTTCAAAGCTGGGAACAGAGTTTTTGGGCTTGGAGAGGGTGAAAATTGTGTTTCTGACAGTCTACTGAAATCTGAATGCTGAGTATTGTTCAAAGCTGAGAACAGAGTTTTTGGGCTCTGAGTGACTCCAAAAACCTTTCCAGGCATTCTCCTTTAAATTGAATGCTGAGCGATGTTGAAAACGTGGGAATCGTGTTTTTGCGCTCTGAAAGTGTTGAAAACCGTGTTTCTGGCAATATAGTTGAAACTGCACGTTGAATGATATTAAAACCCAGGAATCGCGTTTTTGCGCTCTGAAAGTGTCGAAAACAGGGTTTCTCGCAATATCATTGAAACTGCACGCTGAATGATGTTAAAACCCGGGAATCGCGTTTTTGCGTTGTGAAAGTGTAGAAAACGGCGTTTCTGATGCACTTCTGGAAAATGAATGCTGTGTGTTGTTCAAAGCTGGGAACAGAGTTTTTGGGCTCTGAGTGACTCCAAAAACCTTTTCAGGCATTCTCCTTTAAATTGAATGCTGAGCGATGTTGAAAACGTGGGAATCGTGTTTTTGCGCTCTGAAAGTGTTGAAAACCGTGTTTCTGGCAATATAGTTGAAACTGCACGTTGGATGAAGTTAAAACCCGGGAATCGCGTTTTTGCGTTGTGATAGTGTAGAAAACGGCGTTTCTGATGCACTTCTGGAAAATGAATGCTGTGTGTTGTTCAAAGCTGGGAACAGAGTTTTTGGGCTTGGAGAGTGTGAAAATTGTGTTTCTGGCAGTCTACTGAAATCTGAATGCTGATTGTTGTTCAAAGCTGAGAACAGAGTTTTTGGGCTCTGAGTGACTCCAAAAACCTTTTCAGGCATTCTCCTTTAAATTGAATGCTGAGCGATGTTGAAAACGTGGGAATCGTGTTTTTGCGCTCTGAAAGTGTTGAAAACCGTGTTTCTGGCAATATAGTTGAAACTGCACGCTGAATGATGTTAAAACCCAGGAATCGCGTTTTTGCGCTCTGAAAGTGTCGAAAACAGCTTTTCTAATGCACTTCTGGAAAATGAGTGCTGTGTGTTGTTCAAAGCTGGGAACAGAGTTTTTGGGCTTGGAGAGGGTGAAAATTGTGTTTCTGACAGTCTACTGAAATCTGAATGCTGAGTATTGTTCAAAGCTGAGAACAGAGTTTTTGGGCTCTGAGTGACTCCAAAAACCTTTCCAGGCATTCTCCTTTAAATTGAATGCTGAGCGATGTTGAAAACGTGGGAATCGTGTTTTTGCGTTGTGAAAGTGTAGAAAACGGCGTTTCTGATGCACTTCTGGAAAATGAATGCTGTGTGTTGTTCAAAGCTGGGAACAGAGTTTTTGGGCTCTGAGTGACTCCAAAAACCTTTTCAGACATTCTCCTTTAAATTGAATGCTGAGCGATGTTGAAAACGTGGGAATCGTGTTTTTGCGCTCTGAAAGTGTTGAAAACCGTGTTTCTGGCAATATGGTTGAAACTGCACGTTGGATGAAGTTAAAACCCGGGAATCGCGTTTTTGCGTTGTGATAGTGTAGAAAACGGCGTTTCTGATGCACTTCTGGAAAATGAATGCTGTGTGTTGTTCAAAGCTGGGAACAGAGTTTTTGGGCTTGGAGAGTGTGAAAATTGTGTTTCTGGCAGTCTACTGAAATCTGAATGCTGATTGTTGTTCAAAGCTGAGAACAGAGTTTTTGGGCTCTGAGTGACTCCAAAAACCTTTTCAGGCATTCTCCTTTAAATTGAATGCTGAGCGATGTTGAAAACGTGGGAATCGTGTTTTTGCGCTCTGAAAGTGTTGAAAACCGTGTTTCTGGCAATATAGTTGAAACTGCACGCTGAATGATGTTAAAACCCAGGAATCGCGTTTTTGCGCTCTGAAAGTGTCGAAAACAGCTTTTCTAATGCACTTCTGGAAAATGAGTGCTGTGTGTTGTTCAAAGCTGGGAACAGAGTTTTTGGGCTTGGAGAGGGTGAAAATTGTGTTTCTGACAGTCTACTGAAATCTGAATGCTGAGTATTGTTCAAAGCTGAGAACAGAGTTTTTGGGCTCTGAGTGACTCCAAAAACCTTTTCAGGCATTCTCCTTTAAATTGAATGCTGAGCGATGTTGAAAACGTGGGAATCGTGTTTTTGCGCTCTGAAAGTGTTGAAAACCGTGTTTCTGGCAATATAGTTGAAACTGCACGTTGAATGATGTTAAAACCCAGGAATCGCGTTTTTGCGCTCTGAAAGTTTCGAAAACAGGGTTTCTCGCAATATCATTGAAACTGCACGCTGAATGATGTTAAAACCCGGGAATCGCGTTTTTGCGTTGTGAAAGTGTAGAAAACGGCGTTTCTGATGCACTTCTGGAAAATGAATGCTGTGTGTTGTTCAAAGCTGGGAACAGAGTTTTTGGGCTTGGAGAGTGTGAAAATTGTGTTTCTGGCAGTCTACTGAAATCTGAATGCTGAGTGTTGTTCAAAGCTGAGAACAGAGTTTTTGGGCTCTGAGTGACTCCAAAAACCTTTTCAGGCATTCTCCTTTAAATTGAATGCTGAGCGATGTTGAAAACGTGGGAATCGTGTTTTTGCGCCCTGAAAGTGTTGAAAACCGTGTTTCTGGCAATATAGTTGAAACTGCACGTTGAATGATGTTAAAACCCAGGAATCGCGTTTTTGCGCTCTGAAAGTTTCGAAAACAGCGTTTCTCGCAATATCATTGAAACTGCACGCTGAATGATGTTAAAACCCGGGAATCGCGTTTTTGCGTTGTGAAAGTGTAGAAAACGGCGTTTCTGATGCACTTCTGGAAAATGAATGCTGTGTGTTGTTCAAAGCTGGGAACAGAGTTTTTGGGCTCTGAGTGACTCCAAAAACCTTTTCAGACATTCTCCTTTAAATTGAATGCTGAGCGATGTTGAAAACGTGGGAATCGTGTTTTTGCGCTCTGAAAGTGTTGAAAACCGTTTTTCTGGCAATATGGTTGAAACTGCACGTTGGATGAAGTTAAAACCCGGGAATCGCGTTTTTGCGTTGTGATAGTGTAGAAAACGGCGTTTCTGATGCACTTCTGGAAAATGAATGCTGTGTGTTGTTCAAAGCTGGGAACAGAGTTTTTGGGCTTGGAGAGTGTGAAAATTGTGTTTCTGGCAGTCTACTGAAATCTGAATGCTGATTGTTGTTCAAAGCTGAGAACAGAGTTTTTGGGCTCTGAGTGACTCCAAAAACCTTTTCAGGCATTCTCCTTTAAATTGAATGCTGAGCGATGTTGAAAACGTGGGAATCGTGTTTTTGCGCTCTGAAAGTGTTGAAAACCGTGTTTCTGGCAATATAGTTGAAACTGCACGCTGAATGATGTTAAAACCCAGGACTCGCGTTTTTGCGCTCTGAAAGTGTCGAAAACAGCTTTTCTAATGCACTTCTGGAAATTGAGTGCTGTGTGTTGTTCAAAGCTGGGAACAGAGTTTTTGGGCTTGGAGAGGGTGAAAATTGTGTTTCTGACAGTCTACTGAAATCTGAATGCTGAGTATTGTTCAAAGCTGAGAACAGAGTTTTTGGGCTCTGAGTGACTCCAAAAACCTTTCCAGGCATTCTCCTTTAAATTGAATGCTGAGCGATGTTGAAAACGTGGGAATCGTGTTTTTGCGCTCTGAAAGTGTTGAAAACCGTGTTTCTGGCAATATAGTTGAAACTGCACGTTGAATGATGTTAAAACCCAGGAATCGCGTTTTTGCGCTCTGAAAGTGTCGAAAACAGCGTTTCTGATGCACTTCTGGAAAATGAATGCTGTGTGTTGTTCAAAGCTGAGAACAGAGTTTTTGGGCTTGGAGAGTGTGAAAATTGTGTTTCTGGCAGTCTACTGAAATCTGAATGCTGAGTGTTTTTCAAAGCTGAGAACAGAGTTTTTCGGCTCTGAGTGACTCCAAAAACCTTTTCAGGCATTCTCCTTTAAATTGAATGCTGAGCGATGTTGAAAACGTGGGAATCGTGTTTTTGCGCCCTGAAAGTGTTGAAAACCGTGTTTCTGGCAATATAGTTGAAACTGCACGTTGAATGATGTTAAAACCCAGGAATCGCGTTTTTGCGCTCTGAAAGTGTCGAAAACAGCGTTTCTCGCAATATCATTGAAACTGCACGCTGAATGATGTTAAAACCCGGGAATCGCGTTTTTGCGTTGTGAAAGTGTAGAAAACGGCGTTTCTGATGCACTTCTGGAAAATGAATGCTGTGTGTTGTTCAAAGCTGGGAACAGAGTTTTTGGGCTTGGAGAGTGTGAAAATTGTGTTTCTGGCAGTCTACTGAAATCTGAATGCTGAGTGTTGTTCAAAGCTGAGAACAGAGTTTTTGGGCTCTGAGTGACTCCAAAAACCTTTTCAGGCATTCTCCTTTAAATTGAATGCTGAGCGATGTTGAAAACGTGGGAATCGTGTTTTTGCGCTCTGAAAGTGTTGAAAACCGTGTTTCTGGCAATATAGTTGAAACTGCACGTTGAATGATGTTAAAACCCGGGAATCGCGTTTTTGCGTTGTGAAAGTGTAGAAAACGGCGTTTCTGATGCACTTCTGGAAAATGAATGCTGTGTGTTGTTCAAAGCTGGGAACAGAGTTTTTGGGCTTGGAGAGTGTGAAAATTGTGTTTCTGGCAGTCTACTGAAATCTGAATGCTGAGTGTTGTTCAAAGCTGAGAACAGAGTTTTTGGGCTCTGAGTGACTCCAAAAACCTTTTCAGGCATTCTCCTTTAAATTGAATGCTGAGCGATGTTGAAAACGTGGGAATCGTGTTTTTGCGCCCTGAAAGTGTTGAAAACCGTGTTTCTGGCAATATAGTTGAAACTGCACGTTGAATGATGTTAAAACCCAGGAATCGCGTTTTTGCGCTCTGAAAGTGTCGAAAACAGGGTTTCTCGCAATATCATTGAAACTGCACGCTGAATGATGTTAAAACCCGGGAATCGCGTTTTTGCGTTGTGAAAGTGTAGAAAACGGCGTTTCTGATGCATTCTGGAAAATGAATGCTGTGTGTTGTTCAAAGCTGGGAACAGAGTTTTTGGGCTTGGAGAGTGTGAAAATTGTGTTTCTGATAGTCTACTGAAATCTGAATGCTGAGTGTTGTTCAAAGCTGAGAACAGAGTTTTTGGGCTCTGAGTGACTCCAAAAACCTTTTCAGGCATTCTCCTTTAAATTGAATGCTGATCGATGTTGAAAACGTGGGAATCGTGTTTTTGCGCTCTGAAAGTGTTGAAAACCGTGTTTCTGGCAATATAGTTGAAACTGCACGTTGAATGATGTTTAAAACCCAGGAAACGCGTTTTTGCGCTCTGAAAGTGTAGAAAACGGCGTTTCTGATGCACTTCTGGAAAATGAATGCTGTGTGTTGTTCAAAGCTGGGAACAGAGTTTTTGGGCTTGGAGAGTGTGAAAATTGTGTTTCTGGCAGTCTACTGAAATCTGAATGCTGATTGTTGTTCAAAGCTGAGAACAGAGTTTTTGGGCTCTGAGTGACTCCAAAAACCTTTTCAGGCATTCTCCTTTAAATTGAATGCTGAGCGATGTTGAAAACGTGGGAATCGTGTTTTTGCGCTCTGAAAGTGTTGAAAACCGTGTTTCTGGCAATATAGTTGAAACTGCACGCTGAATGATGTTAAAACCCAGGAATCGCGTTTTTGCGCTCTGAAAGTGTCGAAAACAGCTTTTCTAATGCACTTCTGGAAAATGAGTGCTGTGTGTTGTTCAAAGCTGGGAACAGAGTTTTTGGGCTTGGAGAGGGTGAAAATTGTGTTTCTGACAGTCTACTGAAATCTGAATGCTGAGTATTGTTCAAAGCTGAGAACAGAGTTTTTGGGCTCTGAGTGACTCCAAAAACCTTTCCAGGCATTCTCCTTTAAATTGAATGCTGAGCGATGTTGAAAACGTGGGAATCGTGTTTTTGCGCTCTGAAAGTGTTGAAAACCGTGTTTCTGGCAATATAGTTGAAACTGCACGTTGAATGATGTTAAAACCCAGGAATCGCGTTTTTGCGCTCTGAAAGTGTCGAAAACAGCGTTTCTGATGCACTTCTGGAAAATGAATGCTGTGTGTTGTTCAAAGCTGAGAACAGAGTTTTTGGGCTTGGAGAGTGTGAAAATTGTGTTTCTGGCAGTCTACTGAAATCTGAATGCTGAGTGTTGTTCAAAGCTGAGAACAGAGTTTTTCGGCTCTGAGTGACTCCAAAAACCTTTTCAGGCATTCTCCTTTAAATTGAATGCTGAGCGATGTTGAAAACGTGGGAATCGTGTTTTTGCGCCCTGAAAGTGTTGAAAACCGTGTTTCTGGCAATATAGTTGAAACTGCACGTTGAATGATGTTAAAACCCAGGAATCGCGTTTTTGCGCTCTGAAAGTTTCGAAAACAGCGTTTCTCGCAATATCATTGAAACTGCACGCTGAATGATGTTAAAACCCGGGAATCGCGTTTTTGCGTTGTGAAAGTGTAGAAAACGGCGTTTCTGATGCACTTCTGGAAAATGAATGCTGTGTGTTGTTCAAAGCTGGGAACAGAGTTTTTGGGCTCTGAGTGACTCCAAAAACCTTTTCAGACATTCTCCTTTAAATTGAATGCTGAGCGATGTTGAAAACGTGGGAATCGTGATTTTGCGCTCTGAAAGTGTTGAAAACCGTGTTTCTGGCAATATAGTTGAAACTGCACGTTGGATGAAGTTAAAACCCGGGAATCGCATTTTTGCGTTGTGATAGTGTAGAAAACGGCGTTTCTGATGCACTTCTGGAAAATGAATGCTGTGTGTTGTTCAAAGCTGGGAACAGAGTTTTTGGGCTTGGAGAGTGTGAAAATTGTGTTTCTGGCAGTCTACTGAAATCTGAATGCTGAGTGTTGTTCAAAGCTGAGAACAGAGTTTTTGGGCTCTGAGTGACTCCAAAAACCTTTTCAGGCATTCTCCTTTAAATTGAATGCTGAGCGATGTTGAAAACGTGGGAATCGTGTTTTTGCGCTCTGAAAGTGTTGAAAACCGTGTTTCTGGCAATATAGTTGAAACTGCACGCTGAATGATGTTAAAACCCAGGAATCGCGTTTTTGCGCTCTGAAAGTGTCGAAAACAGCTTTTCTAATGCACTTCTGGAAAATGAGTTCTGTGTGTTGTTCAAAGCTGGGAACAGAGTTTTTGGGCTTGGAGAGGGTGAAAATTGTGTTTCTGACAGTCTACTGAAATCTGAATGCTGAGTATTGTTCAAAGCTGAGAACAGAGTTTTTGGGCTCTGAGTGACTCCAAAAACCTTTCCAGGCATTCTCCTTTAAATTGAATGCTGAGCGATGTTGAAAACGTGGGAATCGTGTTTTTGCGCTCTGAAAGTGTTGAAAACCGTGTTTCTGGCAATATAGTTGAAACTGCACGTTGAATGATGTTAAAACCCAGGAATCGCGTTTTTGCGCTCTGAAAGTGTCGAAAACAGGGTTTCTCGCAATATCATTGAAACTGCACGCTGAATGATGTTAAAACCCGGGAATCGCGTTTTTGCGTTGTGAAAGTGTCGAAAACTGCGTTTCTGATGCACTTCTGGAAAATGAATGCTGTGTGTTGTTCAAAGCTGGGAACAGAGTTTTTGGGCTTGGAGAGTGTGAAAATTGTGTTTCTGACAGTCTACTGAAATCTGAATGCTGAGTGTTGTTCAAAGCTGAGAACAGAGTTTTTGGGCTCTGAGTGACTCCAAAAACCTTTTCAGGCATTCTCCTTTAAATTGAATGCTGATCGATGTTGAAAACGTGGGAATCGTGTTTTTGCGCTCTGAAAGTGTTGAAAACCGTGTTTCTGGCAATATAGTTGAAAATGCACGTTGAATGATGTTAAAACCCAGGAATCGCGTTTTTGCGCTCTGAAAGTGTCGAAAACAGCGTTTCTGATGCACTTCTGGAAAATGAGTGCTGTGTGTTGTTCAAAGCTGGGAACAGAGTTTTTGGGCTCTGAGTGACTCCAAAAACCTTTTCAGACATTCTCCTTTAAATTGAATGCTGAGCGATGTTGAAAACGTGGGAATCGTGTTTTTGCGCTCTGAAAGTGTTGAAAACCGTGTTTCTGGCAATATAGTTGAAACTGCACGTTGGATGAAGTTAAAACCCGGGAATCGCGTTTTTGCGTTGTGATAGTGTAGAAAACGGCGTTTCTGATGCACTTCTGGAAAATGAATGCTGTGTGTTGTTCAAAGCTGGGAACAGAGTTTTTGGGCTTGGAGAGTGTGAAAATTGTGTTTCTGACAGTCTACTGAAATCTGAATGCTGAGTGTTGTTCAAAGCTGAGAACAGAGTTTTTGGGCTCTGAGTGACTCCAAAAACCTTTTCAGGCATTCTCCTTTAAATTGAATGCTGATCGATGTTGAAAACGTGGGAATCGTGTTTTTGCGCTCTGAAAGTGTTGAAAACCGTGTTTCTGGCAATATAGTTGAAAATGCACGTTGAATGATGTTAAAACCCAGGAATCGCGTTTTTGCGCTCTGAAAGTGTCGAAAACAGGGTTTCTCGCAATATCATTGAAACTGCACGCTGAATGATGTTAAAACCCGGGAATCGCGTTTTTGCGTTGTGAAAGTGTAGAAAACGGCGTTTCTGATGCACTTCTGGAAAATGAATGCTGTGTGTTGTTCAAAGCTGGGAACAGAGTTTTTGGGCTTGGAGAGTGTGAAAATTGTGTTTCTGGCAGTCTACTGAAATCTGAATGCTGAGTATTGTTCAAAGCTGAGAACAGAGTTTTTGGGCTCTGAGTGACTCCAAAAACCTTTCCAGGCATTCTCCTTTAAATTGAATGCTGAGCGATGTTGAAAACGTGGGAATCGTGTTTTTGCGCTCTGAAAGTGTTGAAAACCGTGTTTCTGGCAATATAGTTGAAACTGCACGCTGAATGATGTTAAAACCCAGGAATCGCGTTTTTGCGCTCTGAAAGTGTCGAAAACAGCTTTTCTAATGCACTTCTGGAAAATGAGTGCTGTGTGTTGTTCAAAGCTGGGAACAGAGTTTTTGGGCTTGGAGAGGGTGAAAATTGTCTTTCTGACAGTCTACTGAAATCTGAATGCTGAGTATTGTTCAAAGCTGAGAACAGAGTTTTTGGGCTCTGAGTGACTCCAAAAACCTTTCCAGGCATTCTCCTTTAAATTGAATGCTGAGCGATGTTGAAAACGTGGGAATCGTGTTTTTGCGCTCTGAAAGTGTTGAAAACCGTGTTTCTGGCAATATAGTTGAAACTGCACGTTGAATGATATTAAAACCCAGGAATCGCGTTTTTGCGCTCTGAAAGTGTCGAAAACAGGGTTTCTCGCAATATCATTGAAACTGCACGCTGAATGATGTTAAAACCCGGGAATCGCGTTTTTGCGTTGTGAAAGTGTAGAAAACGGCGTTTCTGATGCACTTCTGGAAAATGAATGCTGTGTGTTGTTCAAAGCTGGGAACAGAGTTTTTGGGCTTGGAGAGTGTGAAAATTGTGTTTCTGGCAGTCTACTGAAATCTGAATGCTGAGTGTTGTTCAAAGCTGAGAACAGAGTTTTTGGGCTCTGAGTGACTCCAAAAACCTTTTCAGGCATTCTCCTTTAAATTGAATGCTGAGCGATGTTGAAAACGTGGGAATCGTGTTTTTGCGCTCTGAAAGTGTTGAAAACCGTGTTTCTGGCAATATAGTTGAAACTGCACGCTGAATGATGTTAAAACCCAGGAATCGCGTTTTTGCGCTCTGAAAGTGTCGAAAACAGCGTTTCTGATGCACTTCTGGAAAATGAGTGCTGTGTGTTGTTCAAAGCTGGGAACAGAGTTTTTGGGCTTGGAGAGTGTGAAAATTGTGTTTCTGGCAGTCTACTGAAATCTGAATGCTGAGTGTTGTTCAAAGCTGAGAACAGAGTTTTTGGGCTCTGAGTGACTCCAAAAACCTTTTCAGGCATTCTCCTTTAAATTGAATGCTGAGCGATGTTGAAAACGTGGGAATCGTGTTTTTGCGCTCTGAAAGTGTTGAAAACCGTGTTTCTGGCAATATAGTTGAAACTGCACGTTGAATGATGTTAAAACCCAGGAATCGCGTTTTTGCGCTCTGAAAGTTTCGAAAACAGGGTTTCTCGCAATATCATTGAAACTGCACGCTGAATGATGTTAAAACCCGGGAATCGCGTTTTTGCGTTGTGAAAGTGTAGAAAACGGCGTTTCTGATGCACTTCTGGAAAATGAATGCTGTGTGTTGTTCAAAGCTGGGAACAGAGTTTTTGGGCTTGGAGAGTGTGAAAATTGTGTTTCTGGCAGTCTACTGAAATCTGAATGCTGAGTGTTGTTCAAAGCTGAGAACAGAGTTTTTGGGCTCTGAGTGACTCCAAAAACCTTTTCAGGCATTCTCCTTTAAATTGAATGCTGAGCGATGTTGAAAACGTGGGAATCGTGTTTTTGCGCCCTGAAAGTGTTGAAAACCGTGTTTCTGGCAATATAGTTGAAACTGCACGTTGAATGATGTTAAAACCCAGGAATCGCGTTTTTGCGCTCTGAAAGTTTCGAAAACAGCGTTTCTCGCAATATCATTGAAACTGCACGCTGAATGATGTTAAAACCCGGGAATCGCGTTTTTGCGTTGTGAAAGTGTAGAAAACGGCGTTTCTGATGCACTTCTGGAAAATGAATGCTGTGTGTTGTTCAAAGCTGGGAACAGAGTTTTTGGGCTCTGAGTGACTCCAAAAACCTTTTCAGACATTCTCCTTTAAATTGAATGCTGAGCGATGTTGAAAACGTGGGAATCGTGTTTTTGCGCTCTGAAAGTGTTGAAAACCGTGTTTCTGGCAATATGGTTGAAACTGCACGTTGGATGAAGTTAAAACCCGGGAATCGCGTTTTTGCGTTGTGATAGTGTAGAAAACGGCGTTTCTGATGCACTTCTGGAAAATGAATGCTGTGTGTTGTTCAAAGCTGGGAACAGAGTTTTTGGGCTTGGAGAGTGTGAAAATTGTGTTTCTGGCAGTCTACTGAAATCTGAATGCTGAGTGTTGTTCAAAGCTGAGAACAGAGTTTTTGGGCTCTGAGTGACTCCAAAAACCTTTTCAGGCATTCTCCTTTAAATTGAATGCTGAGCGATGTTGAAAACGTGGGAATCGTGTTTTTGCGCTCTGAAAGTGTTGAAAACCGTGTTTCTGGCAATATAGTTGAAACTGCACGTTGAATGATGTTAAAACCCAGGAATCGCGTTTTTGCGCTCTGAAAGTGTCGAAAACAGCTTTTCTAATGCACTTCTGGAAAATGAGTGCTGTGTGTTGTTCAAAGCTGGGAACAGAGTTTTTGGGCTTGGAGAGGGTGAAAATTGTGTTTCTGACAGTCTACTGAAATCTGAATGCTGAGTATTGTTCAAAGCTGAGAACAGAGTTTTTGGGCTCTGAGTGACTCCAAAAACCTTTCCAGGCATTCTCCTTTAAATTGAATGCTGAGCGATGTTGAAAACGTGGGAATCGTGTTTTTGCGTTGTGAAAGTGTAGAAAACGGCGTTTCTGATGCACTTCTGGAAAATGAATGCTGTGTGTTGTTCAAAGCTGGGAACAGAGTTTTTGGGCTCTGAGTGACTCCAAAAACCTTTTCAGACATTCTCCTTTAAATTGAATGCTGAGCGATGTTGAAAACGTGGGAATCGTGTTTTTGCGCTCTGAAAGTGTTGAAAACCGTGTTTCTGGCAATATGGTTGAAACTGCACGTTGGATGAAGTTAAAACCCGGGAATCGCGTTTTTGCGTTGTGATAGTGTAGAAAACGGCGTTTCTGATGCACTTCTGGAAAATGAATGCTGTGTGTTGTTCAAAGCTGGGAACAGAGTTTTTGGGCTTGGAGAGTGTGAAAATTGTGTTTCTGGCAGTCTACTGAAATCTGAATGCTGATTGTTGTTCAAAGCTGAGAACAGAGTTTTTGGGCTCTGAGTGACTCCAAAAACCTTTTCAGGCATTCTCCTTTAAATTGAATGCTGAGCGATGTTGAAAACGTGGGAATCGTGTTTTTGCGCTCTGAAAGTGTTGAAAACCGTGTTTCTGGCAATATAGTTGAAACTGCACGCTGAATGATGTTAAAACCCAGGAATCGCGTTTTTGCGCTCTGAAAGTGTCGAAAACAGCTTTTCTAATGCACTTCTGGAAAATGAGTGCTGTGTGTTGTTCAAAGCTGGGAACAGAGTTTTTGGGCTTGGAGAGGGTGAAAATTGTGTTTCTGACAGTCTACTGAAATCTGAATGCTGAGTATTGTTCAAAGCTGAGAACAGAGTTTTTGGGCTCTGAGTGACTCCAAAAACCTTTTCAGGCATTCTCCTTTAAATTGAATGCTGAGCGATGTTGAAAACGTGGGAATCGTGTTTTTGCGCTCTGAAAGTGTTGAAAACCGTGTTTCTGGCAATATAGTTGAAACTGCACGTTGAATGATGTTAAAACCCAGGAATCGCGTTTTTGCGCTCTGAAAGTTTCGAAAACAGGGTTTCTCGCAATATCATTGAAACTGCACGCTGAATGATGTTAAAACCCGGGAATCGCGTTTTTGCGTTGTGAAAGTGTAGAAAACGGCGTTTCTGATGCACTTCTGGAAAATGAATGCTGTGTGTTGTTCAAAGCTGGGAACAGAGTTTTTGGGCTTGGAGAGTGTGAAAATTGTGTTTCTGGCAGTCTACTGAAATCTGAATGCTGAGTGTTGTTCAAAGCTGAGAACAGAGTTTTTGGGCTCTGAGTGACTCCAAAAACCTTTTCAGGCATTCTCCTTTAAATTGAATGCTGAGCGATGTTGAAAACGTGGGAATCGTGTTTTTGCGCCCTGAAAGTGTTGAAAACCGTGTTTCTGGCAATATAGTTGAAACTGCACGTTGAATGATGTTAAAACCCAGGAATCGCGTTTTTGCGCTCTGAAAGTTTCGAAAACAGCGTTTCTCGCAATATCATTGAAACTGCACGCTGAATGATGTTAAAACCCGGGAATCGCGTTTTTGCGTTGTGAAAGTGTAGAAAACGGCGTTTCTGATGCACTTCTGGAAAATGAATGCTGTGTGTTGTTCAAAGCTGGGAACAGAGTTTTTGGGCTCTGAGTGACTCCAAAAACCTTTTCAGACATTCTCCTTTAAATTGAATGCTGAGCGATGTTGAAAACGTGGGAATCGTGTTTTTGCGCTCTGAAAGTGTTGAAAACCGTTTTTCTGGCAATATGGTTGAAACTGCACGTTGGATGAAGTTAAAACCCGGGAATCGCGTTTTTGCGTTGTGATAGTGTAGAAAACGGCGTTTCTGATGCACTTCTGGAAAATGAATGCTGTGTGTTGTTCAAAGCTGGGAACAGAGTTTTTGGGCTTGGAGAGTGTGAAAATTGTGTTTCTGGCAGTCTACTGAAATCTGAATGCTGATTGTTGTTCAAAGCTGAGAACAGAGTTTTTGGGCTCTGAGTGACTCCAAAAACCTTTTCAGGCATTCTCCTTTAAATTGAATGTTGAGCGATGTTGAAAACGTGGGAATCGTGTTTTTGCGCTCTGAAAGTGTTGAAAACCGTGTTTCTGGCAATATAGTTGAAACTGCACGCTGAATGATGTTAAAACCCAGGAATCGCGTTTTTGCGCTCTGAAAGTGTCGAAAACAGCTTTTCTAATGCACTTCTGGAAAATGAGTGCTGTGTGTTGTTCAAAGCTGGGAACAGAGTTTTTGGGCTTGGAGAGGGTGAAAATTGTGTTTCTGACAGTCTACTGAAATCTGAATGCTGAGTATTGTTCAAAGCTGAGAACAGAGTTTTTGGGCTCTGAGTGACTCCAAAAACCTTTCCAGGCATTCTCCTTTAAATTGAATGCTGAGCGATGTTGAAAACGTGGGAATCGTGTTTTTGCGCTCTGAAAGTGTTGAAAACCGTGTTTCTGGCAATATAGTTGAAACTGCACGTTGAATGATGTTAAAACCCAGGAATCGCGTTTTTGCGCTCTGAAAGTGTCGAAAACAGCGTTTCTGATGCACTTCTGGAAAATGAATGCTGTGTGTTGTTCAAAGCTGAGAACAGAGTTTTTGGGCTTGGAGAGTGTGAAAATTGTGTTTCTGGCAGTCTACTGAAATCTGAATGCTGATTGTTGTTCAAAGCTGAGAACAGAGTTTTTGGGCTCTGAGTGACTCCAAAAACCTTTTCAAGCATTCTCCTTTAAATTGAATGCTGAGCGATGTTGAAAACGTGGGAATCGTGTTTTTGCGTTGTGAAAGTGTAGAAAACGGCGTTTCTGATGCACTTCTGGAAAATGAATGCTGTGTGTTGTTCAAAGCTGGGAACAGAGTTTTTGGGCTCTGAGTGACTCCAAAAACCTTTTCAGACATTCTCCTTTAAATTGAATGCTGAGCGATGTTGAAAACGTGGGAATCGTGTTTTTGCGCTCTGAAAGTGTTGAAAACCGTGTTTCTGGCAATATGGTTGAAACTGCACGTTGGATGAAGTTAAAACCCGGGAATCGCGTTTTTGCGTTGTGATAGTGTAGAAAACGGCGTTTCTGATGCACTTCTGGAAAATGAATGCTGTGTGTTGTTCAAAGCTGGGAACAGAGTTTTTGGGCTTGGAGAGTGTGAAAATTGTGTTTCTGGCAGTCTACTGAAATCTGAATGCTGATTGTTGTTCAAAGCTGAGAACAGAGTTTTTGGGCTCTGAGTGACTCCAAAAACCTTTTCAGGCATTCTCCTTTAAATTGAATGCTGAGCGATGTTGAAAACGTGGGAATCGTGTTTTTGCGCTCTGAAAGTGTTGAAAACCGTGTTTCTGGCAATATAGTTGAAACTGCACGCTGAATGATGTTAAAACCCAGGAATCGCGTTTTTGCGCTCTGAAAGTGTCGAAAACAGCTTTTCTGATGCACTTCTGGAAAATGAGTGCTGTGTGTTGTTCAAAGCTGGGAACAGAGTTTTTGGGCTTGGAGAGGGTGAAAATTGTGTTTCTGACAGTCTACTGAAATCTGAATGCTGAGTATTGTTCAAAGCTGAGAACAGAGTTTTTGGGCTCTGAGTGACTCCAAAAACCTTTTCAGGCATTCTCCTTTAAATTGAATGCTGAGCGATGTTGAAAACGTGGGAATCGTGTTTTTGCGCTCTGAAAGTGTTGAAAACCGTGTTTCTGGCAATATAGTTGAAACTGCACGTTGAATGATGTTAAAACCCAGGAATCGCGTTTTTGCGCTCTGAAAGTTTCGAAAACAGGGTTTCTCGCAATATCATTGAAACTGCACGCTGAATGATGTTAAAACCCGGGAATCGCGTTTTTGCGTTGTGAAAGTGTAGAAAACGGCGTTTCTGATGCACTTCTGGAAAATGAATGCTGTGTGTTGTTCAAAGCTGGGAACAGAGTTTTTGGGCTTGGAGAGTGTGAAAATTGTGTTTCTGGCAGTCTACTGAAATCTGAATGCTGAGTGTTGTTCAAAGCTGAGAACAGAGTTTTTGGGCTCTGAGTGACTCCAAAAACCTTTTCAGGCATTCTCCTTTAAATTGAATGCTGAGCGATGTTGAAAACGTGGGAATCGTGTTTTTGCGCCCTGAAAGTGTTGAAAACCGTGTTTCTGGCAATATAGTTGAAACTGCACGTTGAATGATGTTAAAACCCAGGAATCGCGTTTTTGCGCTCTGAAAGTTTCGAAAACAGCGTTTCTCGCAATATCATTGAAACTGCACGCTGAATGATGTTAAAACCCGGGAATCGCGTTTTTGCGTTGTGAAAGTGTAGAAAACGGCGTTTCTGATGCACTTCTGGAAAATGAATGCTGTGTGTTGTTCAAAGCTGGGAACAGAGTTTTTGGGCTTGGAGAGTGTGAAAATTGTGTTTCTGGCAGTCTACTGAAATCTGAATGCTGAGTGTTGTTCAAAGCTGAGAACAGAGTTTTTGGGCTCTGAGTGACTCCAAAAACCTTTTCAGGCATTCTCCTTTAAATTGAATGCTGAGCGATGTTGAAAACGTGGGAATCGTGTTTTTGCGCTCTGAAAGTGTTGAAAACCGTGTTTCTGGCAATATAGTTGAAACTGCACGTTGAATGATGTTAAAACCCGGGAATCGCGTTTTTGCGTTGTGAAAGTGTAGAAAACGGCGTTTCTGATGCACTTCTGGAAAATGAATGCTGTGTGTTGTTCAAAGCTGGGAACAGAGTTTTTGGGCTTGGAGAGTGTGAAAATTGTGTTTCTGGCAGTCTACTGAAATCTGAATGCTGAGTGTTGTTCAAAGCTGAGAACAGAGTTTTTGGGCTCTGAGTGACTCCAAAAACCTTTTCAGGCATTCTCCTTTAAATTGAATGCTGAGCGATGTTGAAAACGTGGGAATCGTGTTTTTGCGCCCTGAAAGTGTTGAAAACCGTGTTTCTGGCAATATAGTTGAAACTGCACGTTGAATGATGTTAAAACCCAGGAATCGCGTTTTTGCGCTCTGAAAGTGTCGAAAACAGGGTTTCTCGCAATATCATTGAAACTGCACGCTGAATGATGTTAAAACCCGGGAATCGCGTTTTTGCGTTGTGAAAGTGTAGAAAACGGCGTTTCTGATGCATTCTGGAAAATGAATGCTGTGTGTTGTTCAAAGCTGGGAACAGAGTTTTTGGGCTTGGAGAGTGTGAAAATTGTGTTTCTGATAGTCTACTGAAATCTGAATGCTGAGTGTTGTTCAAAGCTGAGAACAGAGTTTTTGGGCTCTGAGTGACTCCAAAAACCTTTTCAGGCATTCTCCTTTAAATTGAATGCTGATCGATGTTGAAAACGTGGGAATCGTGTTTTTGCGCTCTGAAAGTGTTGAAAACCGTGTTTCTGGCAATATAGTTGAAACTGCACGTTGAATGATGTTTAAAACCCAGGAAACGCGTTTTTGCGCTCTGAAAGTGTAGAAAACGGCGTTTCTGATGCACTTCTGGAAAATGAATGCTGTGTGTTGTTCAAAGCTGGGAACAGAGTTTTTGGGCTTGGAGAGTGTGAAAATTGTGTTTCTGGCAGTCTACTGAAATCTGAATGCTGATTGTTGTTCAAAGCTGAGAACAGAGTTTTTGGGCTCTGAGTGACTCCAAAAACCTTTTCAGGCATTCTCCTTTAAATTGAATGCTGAGCGATGTTGAAAACGTGGGAATCGTGTTTTTGCGCTCTGAAAGTGTTGAAAACCGTGTTTCTGGCAATATAGTTGAAACTGCACGCTGAATGATGTTAAAACCCAGGAATCGCGTTTTTGCGCTCTGAAAGTGTCGAAAACAGCTTTTCTAATGCACTTCTGGAAAATGAGTGCTGTGTGTTGTTCAAAGCTGGGAACAGAGTTTTTGGGCTTGGAGAGGGTGAAAATTGTGTTTCTGACAGTCTACTGAAATCTGAATGCTGAGTATTGTTCAAAGCTGAGAACAGAGTTTTTGGGCTCTGAGTGACTCCAAAAACCTTTCCAGGCATTCTCCTTTAAATTGAATGCTGAGCGATGTTGAAAACGTGGGAATCGTGTTTTTGCGCTCTGAAAGTGTTGAAAACCGTGTTTCTGGCAATATAGTTGAAACTGCACGTTGAATGATGTTAAAACCCAGGAATCGCGTTTTTGCGCTCTGAAAGTGTCGAAAACAGCGTTTCTGATGCACTTCTGGAAAATGAATGCTGTGTGTTGTTCAAAGCTGAGAACAGAGTTTTTGGGCTTGGAGAGTGTGAAAATTGTGTTTCTGGCAGTCTACTGAAATCTGAATGCTGAGTGTTGTTCAAAGCTGAGAACAGAGTTTTTCGGCTCTGAGTGACTCCAAAAACCTTTTCAGGCATTCTCCTTTAAATTGAATGCTGAGCGATGTTGAAAACGTGGGAATCGTGTTTTTGCGCCCTGAAAGTGTTGAAAACCGTGTTTCTGGCAATATAGTTGAAACTGCACGTTAAATGATGTTAAAACCCAGGAATCGCGTTTTTGCGCTCTGAAAGTGTCGAAAACAGCGTTTCTCGCAATATCATTGAAACTGCACGCTGAATGATGTTAAAACCCGGGAATCGCGTTTTTGCGTTGTGAAAGTGTAGAAAACGGCGTTTCTGATGCACTTCTGGAAAATGAATGCTGTGTGTTGTTCAAAGCTGGGAACAGAGTTTTTGGGCTCTGAGTGACTCCAAAAACCTTTTCAGACATTCTCCTTTAAATTGAATGCTGAGCGATGTTGAAAACGTGGGAATCGTGTTTTTGCGCTCTGAAAGTGTTGAAAACCGTGTTTCTGGCAATATAGTTGAAACTGCACGTTGAATGATGTTAAAACCCAGGAATCGCGTTTTTGCGCTCTGAAAGTGTCGAAAACAGGGTTTCTCGCAATATCATTGAAACTGCACGCTGAATGATGTTAAAACCCGGGAATCGCGTTTTTGCGTTGTGAAAGTGTCGAAAACTGCGTTTCTGATGCACTTCTGGAAAATGAATGCTGTGTGTTGTTCAAAGCTGGGAACAGAGTTTTTGGGCTTGGAGAGTGTGAAAATTGTGTTTCTGACAGTCTACTGAAATCTGAATGCTGAGTGTTGTTCAAAGCTGAGAACAGAGTTTTTGGGCTCTGAGTGACTCCAAAAACCTTTTCAGGCATTCTCCTTTAAATTGAATGCTGATCGATGTTGAAAACGTGGGAATCGTGTTTTTGCGCTCTGAAAGTGTTGAAAACCGTGTTTCTGGCAATATAGTTGAAAATGCACGTTGAATGATGTTAAAACCCAGGAATCGCGTTTTTGCGCTCTGAAAGTGTCGAAAACAGCGTTTCTGATGCACTTCTGGAAAATGAGTGCTGTGTGTTGTTCAAAGCTGGGAACAGAGTTTTTGGGCTTGGAGAGTGTGAAAATTGTGTTTCTGGCAGTCTACTGAAATCTGAATGCTGAGTGTTGTTCAAAGCTGAGAACAGAGTTTTTGGGCTCTGAGTGACTCCAAAAACCTTTTCAGGCATTCTCCTTTAAATTGAATGCTGAGCGATGTTGAAAACGTGGGAATCGTGTTTTTGCGCTCTGAAAGTGTTGAAAACCGTGTTTCTGGCAATATAGTTGAAACTGCACGTTGAATGATGTTAAAACCCAGGAATCGCGTTTTTGCGCTCTGAAAGTTTCGAAAACAGGGTTTCTCGCAATATCATTGAAACTGCACGCTGAATGATGTTAAAACCCGGGAATCGCGTTTTTGCGTTGTGAAAGTGTAGAAAACGGCGTTTCTGATGCACTTCTGGAAAATGAATGCTGTGTGTTGTTCAAAGCTGGGAACAGAGTTTTTGGGCTTGGAGAGTGTGAAAATTGTGTTTCTGGCAGTCTACTGAAATCTGAATGCTGAGTGTTGTTCAAAGCTGAGAACAGAGTTTTTGGGCTCTGAGTGACTCCAAAAACCTTTTCAGGCATTCTCCTTTAAATTGAATGCTGAGCGATGTTGAAAACGTGGGAATCGTGTTTTTGCGCTCTGAAAGTGTTGAAAACCGTGTTTCTGGCAATATAGTTGAAACTGCACGTTGAATGATGTTAAAACCCGGGAATCGCGTTTTTGCGTTGTGAAAGTGTAGAAAACGGCGTTTCTGATGCACTTCTGGAAAATGAATGCTGTGTGTTGTTCAAAGCTGGGAACAGAGTTTTTGGGCTTGGAGAGTGTGAAAATTGTGTTTCTGGCAGTCTACTGAAATCTGAATGCTGAGTGTTGTTCAAAGCTGAGAACAGAGTTTTTGGGCTCTGAGTGACTCCAAAAACCTTTTCAGGCATTCTCCTTTAAATTGAATGCTGAGCGATGTTGAAAACGTGGGAATCGTGTTTTTGCGCCCTGAAAGTGTTGAAAACCGTGTTTCTTGCAATATAGTTGAAACTGCACGTTGAATGATGTTAAAACCCAGGAATCGCGTTTTTGCGCTCTGAAAGTGTCGAAAACAGGGTTTCTCGCAATATCATTGAAACTGCACGCTGAATGATGTTAAAACCCGGGAATCGCGTTTTTGCGTTGTGAAAGTGTAGAAAACGGCGTTTCTGATGCATTCTGGAAAATGAATGCTGTGTGTTGTTCAAAGCTGGGAACAGAGTTTTTGGGCTTGGAGAGTGTGAAAATTGTGTTTCTGATAGTCTACTGAAATCTGAATGCTGAGTGTTGTTCAAAGCTGAGAACAGAGTTTTTGGGCTCTGAGTGACTCCAAAAACCTTTTCAGGCATTCTCCTTTAAATTGAATGCTGATCGATGTTGAAAACGTGGGAATCGTGTTTTTGCGCTCTGAAAGTGTTGAAAACCGTGTTTCTGGCAATATAGTTGAAACTGCACGTTGAATGATGTTTAAAACCCAGGAAACGCGTTTTTGCGCTCTGAAAGTGTCGAAAACAGGGTTTCTCGCAATATCATTGAAACTGCACGCTGAATGATGTTAAAACCCGGGAATCGCGTTTTTGCGTTGTGAAAGTGTCGAAAACTGCGTTTCTGATGCACTTCTGGAAAATGAATGCTGTGTGTTGTTCAAAGCTGGGAACAGAGTTTTTGGGCTTGGAGAGTGTGAAAATTGTGTTTCTGACAGTCTACTGAAATCTGAATGCTGAGTGTTGTTCAAAGCTGAGAACAGAGTTTTTGGGCTCTGAGTGACTCCAAAACCTTTTCAGGCATTCTCCTTTAAATTGAATGCTGATCGATGTTGAAAACGTGGGAATCGTGTTTTTGCGCTCTGAAAGTGTTGAAAACCGTGTTTCTGGCAATATAGTTGAAAATGCACGTTGAATGATGTTAAAACCCAGGAATCGCGTTTTTGCGCTCTGAAAGTGTCGAAAACAGCGTTTCTGATGCACTTCTGGAAAATGAGTGCTGTGTGTTGTTCAAAGCTGGGAACAGAGTTTTTGGGCTCTGAGTGACTCCAAAAACCTTTTCAGACATTCTCCTTTAAATTGAATGCTGAGCGATGTTGAAAACGTGGGAATCGTGTTTTTGCGCTCTGAAAGTGTTGAAAACCGTGTTTCTGGCAATATAGTTGAAACTGCACGTTTGATGAAGTTAAAACCCGGGAATCGCGTTTTTGCGTTGTGATAGTGTAGAAAACGGCGTTTCTGATGCACTTCTGGAAAATGAATGCTGTGTGTTGTTCAAAGCTGGGAACAGAGTTTTTGGGCTTGGAGAGTGTGAAAATTGTGTTTCTGACAGTCTACTGAAATCTGAATGCTGAGTGTTGTTCAAAGCTGAGAACAGAGTTTTTGGGCTCTGAGTGACTCCAAAAACCTTTTCAGGCATTCTCCTTTAAATTGAATGCTGATCGATGTTGAAAACGTGGGAATCGTGTTTTTGCGCTCTGAAAGTGTTGAAAACCGTGTTTCTGGCAATATAGTTGAAAATGCACGTTGAATGATGTTAAAACCCAGGAATCGCGTTTTTGCGCTCTGAAAGTGTCGAAAACAGGGTTTCTCGCAATATCATTGAAACTGCACGCTGAATGATGTTAAAACCCGGGAATCGCGTTTTTGCGTTGTGAAAGTGCAGAAAACGGCGTTTCTGATGCACTTCTGGAAAATGAATGCTGTGTGTTGTTCAAAGCTGGGAACAGAGTTTTTGGGCTTGGAGAGTGTGAAAATTGTGTTTCTGGCAGTCTACTGAAATCTGAATGCTGATTGTTGTTCAAAGCTGAGAACAGAGTTTTTGGGCTCTGAGTGACTCCAAAAACCTTTTCAGGCATTCTCCTTTAAATTGAATGCTGAGCGATGTTGAAAACGTGGGAATCGTGTTTTTGCGCTCTGAAAGTGTTGAAAACCGTGTTTCTGGCAATATAGTTGAAAATGCACGTTGAATGATGTTAAAACCCAGGAATCGCGTTTTTGCGCTCTGAAAGTGTCGAAAACAGCGTTTCTGATGCACTTCTGGAAAATGAGTGCTGTGTGTTGTTCAAAGCTGGGAACAGAGTTTTTGGGCTTGGAGAGGGTGAAAATTGTGTTTCTGGCAGTCTACTGAAATCTGAATGCTGAGTGTTGTTCAAAGCTGAGAACAGAGTTTTTGGGCTCTGAGTGACTCCAAAAACCTTTTCAGGCATTCTCCTTTAAATTGAATGCTGAGCGATGTTGAAAACGTGGGAATCGTGTTTTTGCGCTCTGAAAGTGTTGAAAACCGTGTTTCTGGCAATATAGTTGAAACTGCACGTTGAATGATGTTAAAACCCAGGAATCGCGTTTTTGCGCTCTGAAAGTGTCGAAAACAGGGTTTCTCGCAATATCATTGAAACTGCACGCTGAATGATGTTAAAACCCGGGAATCGCGTTTTTGCGTTGTGAAAGTGTAGAAAACGGCGTTTCTGATGCATTCTGGAAAATGAATGCTGTGTGTTGTTCAAAGCTGGGAACAGAGTTTTTGGGCTTGGAGAGTGTGAAAATTGTGTTTCTGACAGTCTACTGAAATCTGAATGCTGAGTGTTGTTCAAAGCTGAGAACAGAGTTTTTGGGCTCTGAGTGACTCCAAAAACCTTTTCAGGCATTCTCCTTTAAATTGAATGCTGATCGATGTTGAAAACGTGGGAATCGTGTTTTGCGCTCTGAAAGTGTTGAAAACCGTGTTTCTGGCAATATAGTTGAAAATGCACGTTGAATGATGTTAAAACCCAGGAATCGCGTTTTTGCGCTCTGAAAGTGTCGAAAACAGCGTTTCTGATGCACTTCTGGAAAATGAATGCTTTGTGTTGTTCAAAGCTGGGAACAGAGTTTTTGGGCTTGGAGAGTGTGAAAATTGTGTTTCTGGCAGTCTACTGAAATCTGAATGCTGAGTGTTGTTCAAAGCTGAGAACAGAGTTTTTGGGCTCTGAGTGACTCCAAAAACCTTTCAGGCATTCTCCTTTAAATTGAATGCTGAGCGATGTTGAAAACGTGGGAATCGTGTTTTTGCGCCCTGAAAGTGTTGAAAACCGTGTTTCTGGCAATATAGTTGAAACTGCACGTTGAATGATGTTAAAACCCAGGAATCGCGTTTTTGCGCTCTGAAGTTTCGAAAACAGCGTTTCTCGCAATATCATTGAAACTGCACGCTGAATGATGTTAAAACCCGGGAATCGCGTTTTTGCGTTGTGAAAGTGTAGAAAACGGCGTTTCTGATGCACTTCTGGAAAATGAATGCTGTGTGTTGTTCAAAGCTGGGAACAGAGTTTTTGGGCTCTGAGTGACTCCAAAAACCTTTTCAGACATTCTCCTTTAAATTGAATGCTGAGCGATGTTGAAAACGTGGGAATCGTGTTTTTGCGCTCTGAAAGTGTTGAAAACCGTGTTTCTGGCAATATGGTTGAAACTGCACGTTGGATGAAGTTAAAACCCGGGAATCGCGTTTTTGCGTTGTGATAGTGTAGAAAACGGCGTTTCTGATGCACTTCTGGAAAATGAATGCTGTGTGTTGTTCAAAGCTGGGAACAGAGTTTTTTGGGCTTGGAGAGTGTGAAAATTGTGTTTCTGGCAGTCTACTGAAATCTGAATGCTGATTGTTGTTCAAAGCTGAGAACAGAGTTTTTGGGCTCTGAGTGACTCCAAAAACCTTTTCAGGCATTCTCCTTTAAATTGAATGCTGAGCGATGTTGAAAACGTGGGAATCGTGTTTTTGCGCTCTGAAAGTGTTGAAAACCGTGTTTCTGGCAATATAGTTGAAACTGCACGCTGAATGATGTTCAAACCCAGGAATCGCGTTTTTGCGCTCTGAAAGTGTCGAAAACAGCTTTTCTAATGCACTTCTGGAAAATGAGTGCTGTGTGTTGTTCAAAGCTGGGAACAGAGTTTTTGGGCTTGGAGAGGGTGAAAATTGTGTTTCTGACAGTCTACTGAAATCTGAATGCTGAGTATTGTTCAAAGCTGAGAACAGAGTTTTTGGGCTCTGAGTGACTCCAAAAACCTTTCCAGGCATTCTCCTTTAAATTGAATGCTGAGCGATGTTGAAAACGTGGGAATCGTGTTTTTGCGCTCTGAAAGTGTTGAAAACCGTGTTTCTGGCAATATAGTTGAAACTGCACGTTGAATGATGTTAAAACCCAGGAATCGCGTTTTTGCGCTCTGAAAGTGTCGAAAACAGGGTTTCTCGCAATATCATTGAAACTGCACGCTGAATGATGTTAAAACCCGGGAATCGCGTTTTTGCGTTGTGAAAGTGTAGAAAACGGCGTTTCTGATGCACTTCTGGAAAATGAATGCTGTGTGTTGTTCAAAGCTGGGAACAGAGTTTTTGGGCTTGGAGAGTGTGAAAATTGTGTTTCTGGCAGTCTACTGAAATCTGAATGCTGAGTGTTGTTCAAAGCTGAGAACAGAGTTTATGGGCTCTGAGTGACTCCAAAACCTTTTCAGGCATTCTCCTTTAAATTGAATGCTGAGCGATGTTGAAAACGTGGGAATCGTGTTTTTGCGCTCTGAAAGTGTTGAAAACCGTGTTTCTGGCAATATAGTTGAAAATGCACGTTGAATGATGTTAAAACCCAGGAATCGCGTTTTTGCGCTCTGAAAGTGTCGAAAACAGCGTTTCTGATGCACTTCTGGAAAATGAGTGCTGTGTGTTGTTCAAAGCTGGGAACAGAGTTTTTGGGCTCTGAGTGACTCCAAAAACCTTTTCAGACATTCTCCTTTAAATTGAATGCTGAGCGATGTTGAAAACGTGGGAATCGTGTTTTTGCGCTCTGAAAGTGTTGAAAACCGTGTTTCTGGCAATATAGTTGAAACTGCATGTTGGATGAAGTTAAAACCCGGGAATCGCGTTTTTGCGTTGTGAAAGTGTAGAAAACGGCGTTTCTGATGCACTTCTGGAAAATGAGTGCTGTGTGTTGTTCAAAGCTGGGAACAGAGTTTTGGGCTTGGAGAGGGTGAAAATTGTGTTTCTGACAGTCTACTGAATCTGAATGCTGAGTATTGTTCAAAGCTGAGAACAGAGTTTTTGGGCTCTGAGTGACTCCAAAAACCTTTCCAGGCATTCTCCTTTAAATTGAATGCTGAGCGATGTTGAAAACGTGGGAATCGTGTTTTTGCGCTCTGAAAGTGTTGAAAACCGTGTTTCTGGCAATATAGTTGAAACTGCACGTTGAATGATGTTAAAACCCAGGAATCGCGTTTTTGCGCTCTGAAAGTGTCGAAAACAGCGTTTCTGATGCACTTCTGGAAAATGAGTGCTGTGTGTTGTTCAAAGCTGGGAACAGAGTTTTTGGGCTCTGAGTGACTCCAAAAAACTTTTCAGACATTCTCCTTTAAATTGAATGCTGAGCGATGTTGAAAACGTGGGAATCGTGTTTTTGCGCTCTGAAAGTGTTGAAAAACCGTGTTTCTGGCAATATAGTTGAAACTGCACGTTGGATGATGTTAAAACCCGGGAATCGCGTTTTTGCGTTGTGATAGTGTAGAAAACGGCGTTTCTGATGCACTTCTGGAAAATGAATGCTGTGTGTTGTTCAAAGCTGGGAACAGAGTTTTTGGGCTTGGAGAGTGTGAAAATTGTGTTTCTGACAGTCTACTGAAATCTGAATGCTGAGTGTTGTTCAAAGCTGAGAACAGAGTTTTTGGGCTCTGAGTGACTCCAAAAACCTTTTCAGGCATTCTCCTTTAAATTGAATGCTGATCGATGTTGAAAACGTGGGAATCGTGTTTTTGCGCTCTGAAAGTGTTGAAAACCGTGTTTCTGGCAATATAGTTGAAAATGCACGTTGAATGATGTTAAAACCCAGGAATCGCGTTTTTTGCGCTCTGAAAGTGTCGAAAACAGGGTTTCTCGCAATATCATTGAAACTGCACGCTGAATGATGTTAAAACCCGGGAATCGCGTTTTTGCGTTGTGAAAGTGCAGAAAACGGCGTTTCTGATGCACTTCTGGAAAATGAATGCTGTGTGTTGTTCAAAGCTGGGAACAGAGTTTTTGGGCTTGGAGAGTGTGAAAATTGTGTTTCTGGCAGTCTACTGAAATCTGAATGCTGATTGTTGTTCAAAGCTGAGAACAGAGTTTTTGGGCTCTGAGTGACTCCAAAAACCTTTTCAGGCATTCTCCTTTAAATTGAATGCTGAGCGATGTTGAAAACGTGGGAATCGTGTTTTTGCGCTCTGAAAGTGTTGAAAACCGTGTTTCTGGCAATATAGTTGAAACTGCACGCTGAATGATGTTAAAACCCAGGAATCGCGTTTTTGCGCTCTGAAAGTGTCGAAAACAGCTTTTCTAATGCACTTCTGGAAAATGAGTGCTGTGTGTTGTTCAAAGCTGGGAACAGAGTTTTTGGGCTTGGAGAGGGTGAAAATTGTGTTTCTGACAGTCTACTGAAATCTGAATGCTGAGTATTGTTCAAAGCTGAGAACAGAGTTTTTGGGCTCTGAGTGACTCCAAAAACCTTTCCAGGCATTCTCCTTTAAATTGAATGCTGAGCGATGTTGAAAACGTGGGAATCGTGTTTTTGCGCTCTGAAAGTGTTGAAAACCGTGTTTCTGGCAATATAGTTGAAACTGCACGTTGAATGATGTTAAAACCCAGGAATCGCGTTTTTGCGCTCTGAAAGTGTCGAAAACAGCGTTCTGATGCACTTCTGGAAAATGAATGCTGTGTGTGTTCAAAGCTGAGAACAGAGTTTTTGGGCTTGGAGAGTGTGAAAATTGTGTTTCTGGCAGTCTACTGAAATCTGAATGCTGAGTGTTGTTCAAAGCTGAGAACAGAGTTTTTCGGCTCTGAGTGACTCCAAAAACCTTTTCAGGCATTCTCCTTTAAATTGAATGCTGAGCGATGTTGAAAACGTGGGAATCGTGTTTTTGCGCCCTGAAAGTGTTGAAAACCGTGTTTCTGGCAATATAGTTGAAACTGCACGTTGAATGATGTTAAAACCCAGGAATCGCGTTTTTGCGCTCTGAAAGTGTCGAAAACAGCGTTTCTCGCAATATCATTGAAACTGCACGCTGAATGATGTTAAAACCCGGGAATCGCGTTTTTGCGTTGTGAAAGTGTAGAAAACGGCGTTTCTGATGCACTTCTGGAAAATGAATGCTGTGTGTTGTTCAAAGCTGGGAACAGAGTTTTTGGGCTCTGAGTGACTCCAAAAACCTTTTCAGACATTCTCCTTTAAATTGAATGCTGAGCGATGTTGAAAACGTGGGAATCGTGTTTTTGCGCTCTGAAAGTGTTGAAAACCGTGTTTCTGGCAATATAGTTGAAACTGCACGTTGAATGATGTTAAAACCAGGAATCGCGTTTTTGCGCTCTGAAAGTGTCGAAAACAGGGTTTCTCGCAATATCATTGAAACTGCACGCTGAATGATGTTAAAACCCGGGAATCGCGTTTTTGCGTTGTGAAAGTGTCGAAAACTGCGTTTCTGATGCACTTCTGGAAAATGAATGCTGTGTGTTGTTCAAAGCTGGGAACAGAGTTTTTGGGCTTGGAGAGTGTGAAAATTGTGTTTCTGACAGTCTACTGAAATCTGAATGCTGAGTGTTGTTCAAAGCTGAGAACAGAGTTTTTGGGCTCTGAGTGACTCCAAAAACCTTTTCAGGCATTCTCCTTTAAATTGAATGCTGATCGATGTTGAAAACGTGGGAATCGTGTTTTTGCGCTCTGAAAGTGTTGAAAACCGTGTTTCTGGCAATATAGTTGAAAATGCACGTTGAATGATGTTAAAACCCAGGAATCGCGTTTTTGCGCTCTGAAAGTGTCGAAAACAGCGTTTCTGATGCACTTCTGGAAAATGAGTGCTGTGTGTTGTTCAAAGCTGGGAACAGAGTTTTTGGGCTTGGAGAGTGTGAAAATTGTGTTTCTGGCAGTCTACTGAAATCTGAATGCTGAGTGTTGTTCAAAGCTGAGAACAGAGTTTTTGGGCTCTGAGTGACTCCAAAAACCTTTTCAGGCATTCTCCTTTAAATTGAATGCTGAGCGATGTTGAAAACGTGGGAATCGTGTTTTGCGCTGTGAAAGTGTTGAAAACCGTTTTTTCTGGCAATATAGTTGAAACTGCACGTTGAATGATGTTAAAACCCAGGAATCGCGTTTTTGCGCTCTGAAAGTTTCGAAAACAGGGTTTCTCGCAATATCATTGAAACTGCACGCTGAATGATGTTTAAAACCCGGGAATCGCGTTTTTGCGTTGTGAAAGTGTAGAAAACGGCGTTTCTGATGCACTTCTGGAAAATGAATGCTGTGTGTTGTTCAAAGCTGGGAACAGAGTTTTTGGGCTTGGAGAGTGTGAAAATTGTGTTTCTGGCAGTCTACTGAAATCTGAATGCTGAGTGTTGTTCAAAGCTGAGAACAGAGTTTTTGGGCTCTGAGTGACTCCAAAACCTTTTCAGGCATTCTCCTTTAAATTGAATGCTGAGCGATGTTGAAAACGTGGGAATCGTGTTTTTGCGCTCTGAAAGTGTTGAAAACCGTGTTTCTGGCAATATAGTTGAAACTGCACGTTGAATGATGTTAAAACCCGGGAATCGCGTTTTTGCGTTGTGAAAGTGTAGAAAACGGCGTTTCTGATGCACTTCTGGAAAATGAATGCTGTGTGTTGTTCAAAGCTGGGAACAGAGTTTTTGGGCTTGGAGAGTGTGAAAATTGTGTTTCTGGCAGTCTACTGAAATCTGAATGCTGAGTGTTGTTCAAAGCTGAGAACAGAGTTTTTGGGCTCTGAGTGACTCCAAAAACCTTTTCAGGCATTCTCCTTTAAATTGAATGCTGAGCGATGTTGAAAACGTGGGAATCGTGTTTTTGCGCCTGAAAGTGTTGAAAACCGTGTTTCTGGCAATATAGTTGAAACTGCACGTTGAATGATGTTAAAACCCAGGAAATCGCGTTTTTGCGCTCTGAAAGTGTCGAAAACAGGGTTTCTCGCAATATCATTGAAACTGCACGCTGAATGATGTTAAAACCCGGGAATCGCGTTTTTGCGTTGTGAAAGTGTAGAAAACGGCGTTTCTGATGCATTCTGGAAAATGAATGCTGTGTGTTGTTCAAAGCTGGGAACAGAGTTTTTGGGCTTGGAGAGTGTGAAAATTGTGTTTCTGACAGTCTACTGAAATCTGAATGCTGAGTGTTGTTCAAAGCTGAGAACAGAGTTTTTGGGCTCTGAGTGACTCCAAAAACCTTTTCAGGCATTTCTCCTTTAAATTGAATGCTGATCGATGTTGAAAACGTGGGAATCGTGTTTTTGCGCTCTGAAAGTGTTGAAAACCGTGTTTCTGGCAATATAGTTGAACTGCACGTTGAATGATGTTTAAAACCTAGGAAACGCGTTTTTGCGCTCTGAAAGTGTCGAAAACAGGGTTTCTCGCAATATCATTGAAACTGCACGCTGAATGATGTTAAAACCCGGGAATCGCGTTTTTGCGTTGTGAAAGTGTCGAAAACTGCGTTTCTGATGCACTTCTGGAAAATGAATGCTGTGTGTTGTTCAAAGCTGGGAACAGAGTTTTTTGGGCTTGGAGAGTGTGAAAATTGTGTTTCTGACAGTCTACTGAAATCTGAATGCTGAGTGTTGTTCAAAGCTGAGAACAGAGTTTTTTGGGCTCTGAGTGACTCCAAAAACCTTTTCAGGCATTCTCCTTTAAATTGAATGCTGATCGATGTTGAAAACGTGGGAATCGTGTTTTTGCGCTCTGAAAGTGTTGAAAACCGTGTTTCTGGCAATATAGTTGAAAATGCACGTTGAATGATGTTTAAAACCCAGGAATCGCGTTTTTGCGCTCTGAAAGTGTCGAAAACAGCGTTTCTGATGCACTTCTGGAAAATGAGTGCTGTGTGTTGTTCAAAGCTGGGAACAGAGTTTTTGGGCTCTGAGTGACTCCAAAAACCTTTTCAGACATTCTCCTTTAAATTGAATGCTGAGCGATGTTGAAAACGTGGGAATCGTGTTTTTGCGCTCTGAAAGTGTTGAAAACCGTGTTTCTGGCAATATAGTTGAAACTGCACGTTTGATGAAGTTAAAACCCGGGAATCGCGTTTTTGCGTTGTGATAGTGTAGAAAACGGCGTTTCTGATGCACTTCTGGAAAATGAATGCTGTGTGTTGTTCAAAGCTGGGAACAGAGTTTTTGGGCTTGGAGAGTGTGAAAATTGTGTTTCTGACAGTCTACTGAAATCTGAATGCTGAGTGTTGTTCAAAGCTGAGAACAGAGTTTTTGGGCTCTGAGTGACTCCAAAAACCTTTTCAGGCATTCTCCTTTAAATTGAATGCTGATCGATGTTGAAAACGTGGGAATCGTGTTTTTGCGCTCTGAAAGTGTTGAAAACCGTGTTTCTGGCAATATAGTTGAAAATGCACGTTGAATGATGTTAAAACCCAGGAATCGCGTTTTTGCGCTCTGAAAGTGTCGAAAACAGGGTTTCTCGCAATATCATTGAAACTGCACGCTGAATGATGTTAAAACCCGGGAATCGCGTTTTTGCGTTGTGAAAGTGCAGAAAACGGCGTTTCTGATGCACTTCTGGAAAATGAATGCTGTGTGTTGTTCAAAGCTGGGAACAGAGTTTTTGGGCTTGGAGAGTGTGAAAATTGTGTTTCTGGCAGTCTACTGAAATCTGAATGCTGATTGTTGTTCAAAGCTGAGAACAGAGTTTTTGGGCTCTGAGTGACTCCAAAAACCTTTTCAGGCATTCTCCTTTAAATTGAATGCTGAGCGATGTTGAAAACGTGGGAATCGTGTTTTTGCGCTCTGAAAGTGTTGAAAACCGTGTTTCTGGCAATATAGTTGAAAATGCACGTTGAATGATGTTAAAACCCAGGAATCGCGTTTTTGCGCTCTGAAAGTGTCGAAAACAGCGTTTCTGATGCACTTCTGGAAAATGAGTGCTGTGTGTTGTTCAAAGCTGGGAACAGAGTTTTTGGGCTTGGAGAGGGTGAAAATTGTGTTTCTGGCAGTCTACTGAAATCTGAATGCTGAGTGTTGTTCAAAGCTGAGAACAGAGTTTTTGGGCTCTGAGTGACTCCAAAAACCTTTTCAGGCATTCTCCTTTAAATTGAATGCTGAGCGATGTTGAAAACGTGGGAATCGTGTTTTTGCGCTCTGAAAGTGTTGAAAACCGTGTTTCTGGCAATATAGTTGAAACTGCACGTTGAATGATGTTAAAACCCAGGAATCGCGTTTTTGCGCTCTGAAAGTGTCGAAAACAGGGTTTCTCGCAATATCATTGAAACTGCACGCTGAATGATGTTAAAACCCGGGAATCGCGTTTTTGCGTTGTGAAAGTGTAGAAAACGGCGTTTCTGATGCATTCTGGAAAATGAATGCTGTGTGTTGTTCAAAGCTGGGAACAGAGTTTTTGGGCTTGGAGAGTGTGAAAATTGTGTTTCTGACAGTCTACTGAAATCTAAATGCTGAGTGTTGTTCAAAGCTGAGAACAGAGTTTTTGGGCTCTGAGTGACTCCAAAAACCTTTTCAGGCATTCTCCTTTAAATTGAATGCTGATCGATGTTGAAAACGTGGGAATCGTGTTTTTGCGCTCTGAAAGTGTTGAAAACCGTGTTTCTGGCAATATAGTTGAAAATGCACGTTGAATGATGTTAAAACCCAGGAATCGCGTTTTTGCGCTCTGAAAGTGTCGAAAACAGCGTTTCTGATGCACTTCTGGAAAATGAATGCTTTGTGTTGTTCAAAGCTGGGAACAGAGTTTTTGGGCTTGGAGAGTGTGAAAATTGTGTTTCTGGCAGTCTACTGAAATCTGAATGCTGAGTGTTGTTCAAAGCTGAGAACAGAGTTTTTGGGCTCTGAGTGACTCCAAAAACCTTTTCAGGCATTCTCCTTTAAATTGAATGCTGAGCGATGTTGAAAACGTGGGAATCGTGTTTTTGCGCCCTGAAAGTGTTGAAAACCGTGTTTCTGGCAATATAGTTGAAACTGCACGTTGAATGATGTTAAAACCCAGGAATCGCGTTTTTGCGCTCTGAAAGTTTCGAAAACAGCGTTTCTCGCAATATCATTGAAACTGCACGCTGAATGATGTTAAAACCCGGGAATCGCGTTTTTGCGTTGTGAAAGTGTAGAAAACGGCGTTTCTGATGCACTTCTGGAAAATGAATGCTGTGTGTTGTTCAAAGCTGGGAACAGAGTTTTTGGGCTCTGAGTGACTCCAAAAACCTTTTCAGACATTCTCCTTTAAATTGAATGCTGAGCGATGTTGAAAACGTGGGAATCGTGTTTTTGCGCTCTGAAAGTGTTGAAAACCGTGTTTCTGGCAATATGGTTGAAACTGCACGTTGGATGAAGTTAAAACCCGGGAATCGCGTTTTTGCGTTGTGATAGTGTAGAAAACGGCGTTTCTGATGCACTTCTGGAAAATGAATGCTGTGTGTTGTTCAAAGCTGGGAACAGAGTTTTTGGGCTTGGAGAGTGTGAAAATTGTGTTTCTGGCAGTCTACTGAAATCTGAATGCTGAGTGTTGTTCAAAGCTGAGAACAGAGTTTTTGGGCTCTGAGTGACTCCAAAAACCTTTTCAGGCATTCTCCTTTAAATTGAATGCTGAGCGATGTTGAAAACGTGGGAATCGTGTTTTTGCGCTCTGAAAGTGTTGAAAACCGTGTTTCTGGCAATATAGTTGAAACTGCACGCTGAATGATGTTCAAACCCAGGAATCGCGTTTTTGCGCTCTGAAAGTGTCGAAAACAGCTTTTCTAATGCACTTCTGGAAAATGAGTGCTGTGTGTTGTTCAAAGCTGGGAACAGAGTTTTTGGGCTTGGAGAGGGTGAAAATTGTGTTTCTGACAGTCTACTGAAATCTGAATGCTGAGTATTGTTCAAAGCTGAGAACAGAGTTTTTGGGCTCTGAGTGACTCCAAAAACCTTTCCAGGCATTCTCCTTTAAATTGAATGCTGAGCGATGTTGAAAACGTGGGAATCGTGTTTTTGCGCTCTGAAAGTGTTGAAAACCGTGTTTCTGGCAATATAGTTGAAACTGCACGTTGAATGATGTTAAAACCCAGGAATCGCGTTTTTGCGCTCTGAAAGTGTCGAAAACAGGGTTTCTCGCAATATCATTGAAACTGCACGCTGAATGATGTTAAAACCCGGGAATCGCGTTTTTGCGTTGTGAAAGTGTAGAAAACGGCGTTTCTGATGCACTTCTGGAAAATGAATGCTGTGTGTTGTTCAAAGCTGGGAACAGAGTTTTTGGGCTTGGAGAGTGTGAAAATTGTGTTTCTGGCAGTCTACTGAAATCTGAATGCTGAGTGTTGTTCAAAGCTGAGAACAGAGTTTATGGGCTCTGAGTGACTCCAAAAACCTTTTCAGGCATTCTCCTTTAAATTGAATGCTGAGCGATGTTGAAAACGTGGGAATCGTGTTTTTGCGCTCTGAAAGTGTTGAAAACCGTGTTTCTGGCAATATAGTTGAAAATGCACGTTGAATGATGTTAAAACCCAGGAATCGCGTTTTTGCGCTCTGAAAGTGTCGAAAACAGCGTTTCTGATGCACTTCTGGAAAATGAGTGCTGTGTGTTGTTCAAAGCTGGGAACAGAGTTTTTGGGCTCTGAGTGACTCCAAAAACCTTTTCAGACATTCTCCTTTAAATTGAATGCTGAGCGATGTTGAAAACGTGGGAATCGTGTTTTTGCGCTCTGAAAGTGTTGAAAACCGTGTTTCTGGCAATATAGTTGAAACTGCATGTTGGATGAAGTTAAAACCCGGGAATCGCGTTTTTGCGTTGTGATAGTGTAGAAAACGGCGTTTCTGATGCACTTCTGGAAAATGAGTGCTGTGTGTTGTTCAAAGCTGGGAACAGAGTTTTTGGGCTTGGAGAGGGTGAAAATTGTGTTTCTGACAGTCTACTGAAATCTGAATGCTGAGTATTGTTCAAAGCTGAGAACAGAGTTTTTGGGCTCTGAGTGACTCCAAAAACCTTTCCAGGCATTCTCCTTTAAATTGAATGCTGAGCGATGTTGAAAACGTGGGAATCGTGTTTTTGCGCTCTGAAAGTGTTGAAAACCGTGTTTCTGGCAATATAGTTGAAACTGCACGTTGAATGATGTTAAAACCCAGGAATCGCGTTTTTGCGCTCTGAAAGTGTCGAAAACAGCGTTTCTGATGCACTTCTGGAAAATGAGTGCTGTGTGTTGTTCAAAGCTGGGAACAGAGTTTTTGGGCTCTGAGTGACTCCAAAAAACTTTTCAGACATTCTCCTTTAAATTGAATGCTGAGCGATGTTGAAAACGTGGGAATCGTGTTTTTGCGCTCTGAAAGTGTTGAAAACCGTGTTTCTGGCAATATAGTTGAAACTGCACGTTGGATGAAGTTAAAACCCGGGAATCGCGTTTTTGCGTTGTGATAGTGTAGAAAACGGCGTTTCTGATGCACTTCTGGAAAATGAATGCTGTGTGTTGTTCAAAGCTGGGAACAGAGTTTTTGGGCTTGGAGAGTGTGAAAATTGTGTTTCTGACAGTCTACTGAAATCTGAATGCTGAGTGTTGTTCAAAGCTGAGAACAGAGTTTTTGGGCTCTGAGTGACTCCAAAAACCTTTTCAGGCATTCTCCTTTAAATTGAATGCTGATCGATGTTGAAAACGTGGGAATAGTGTTTTTGCGCTCTGAAAGTGTTGAAAACCGTGTTTCTGGCAATATAGTTGAAAATGCACGTTGAATGATGTTAAAACCCAGGAATCGCGTTTTTGCGCTCTGAAAGTGTCGAAAACAGGGTTTCTCGCAATATCATTGAAACTGCACGCTGAATGATGTTAAAACCCGGGAATCGCGTTTTTGCGTTGTGAAAGTGCAGAAAACGGCGTTTCTGATGCACTTCTGGAAAATGAATGCTGTGTGTTGTTCAAAGCTGGGAACAGAGTTTTTGGGCTTGGAGAGTGTGAAAATTGTGTTTCTGGCAGTCTACTGAAATCTGAATGCTGAGTGTTGTTCAAAGCTGAGAACAGAGTTTTTGGGCTCTGAGTGACTCCAAAAACCTTTTCAGGCATTCTCCTTTAAATTGAATGCTGAGCGATGTTGAAAACGTGGGAATCGTGTTTTTGCGCTCTGAAAGTGTTGAAAACCGTGTTTCTGGCAATATAGTTGAAACTGCACGCTGAATGATGTTAAAACCCAGGAATCGCGTTTTTGCGCTCTGAAAGTGTCGAAAACAGCTTTTCTAATGCACTTCTGGAAAATGAGTGCTGTGTGTTGTTCAAAGCTGGGAACAGAGTTTTTGGGCTTGGAGAGGGTGAAAATTGTGTTTCTGACAGTCTACTGAAATCTGAATGCTGAGTATTGTTCAAAGCTGAGAACAGAGTTTTTGGGCTCTGAGTGACTCCAAAAACCTTTCCAGGCATTCTCCTTTAAATTGAATGCTGAGCGATGTTGAAAACGTGGGAATCGTGTTTTTGCGCTCTGAAAGTGTTGAAAACCGTGTTTCTGGCAATATAGTTGAAACTGCACGTTGAATGATGTTAAAACCCAGGAATCGCGTTTTTGCGCTCTGAAAGTGTCGAAAACAGCGTTTCTGATGCACTTCTGGAAAATGAATGCTGTGTGTTGTTCAAAGCTGAGAACAGAGTTTTTGGGCTTGGAGAGTGTGAAAATTGTGTTTCTGGCAGTCTACTGAAATCTGAATGCTGAGTGTTGTTCAAAGCTGAGAACAGAGTTTTTCGGCTCTGAGTGACTCCAAAACCTTTTCAGGCATTCTCCTTTAAATTGAATGCTGAGCGATGTTGAAACGTGGGAATCGTGTTTTTGCGCCCTGAAAGTGTTGAAAACCGTGTTTCTGGCAATATAGTTGAAACTGCACGTTGAATGATGTTAAAACCCAGGAATCGCGTTTTTGCGCTCTGAAAGTGTCGAAAACAGCGTTTCTCGCAATATCATTGAAACTGCACGCTGAATGATGTTAAAACCCGGGAATCGCGTTTTTTGCGTTGTGAAAGTGTAGAAAACGGCGTTTCTGATGCACTTCTGGAAAATGAATGCTGTGTGTTGTTCAAAGCTGGGAACAGAGTTTTTGGGCTCTGAGTGACTCCAAAAACCTTTTCAGACATTCTCCTTTTAAATTGAATGCTGAGCGATGTTTGAAAACGTGGGAATCGTGTTTTTGCGCTCTGAAAGTGTTGAAAACCGTGTTTCTGGCAATATAGTTGAAACTGCACGTTGAATGATGTTAAAACCCAGGAATCGCGTTTTTGCGCTCTGAAAGTGTCGAAAACAGGGTTTCTCGCAATATCATTGAAACTGCACGCTGAATGATGTTAAACCCGGGAATCGCGTTTTTTGCGTTGTGAAAGTGTCGAAAACTGCGTTTCTGATGCACTTCTGGAAAATGAATGCTTGTGTGTTGTTCAAAGCTGGGAACAGAGTTTTTGGGCTTGGAGAGTGTGAAAATTGTGTTTCTGACAGTCTACTGAAATCTGAATGCTGAGTGTTGTTCAAAGCTGAGAACAGAGTTTTTGGGCTCTGAGTGACTCCAAAAACCTTTTCAGGCATTCTCCTTTAAATTGAATGCTGATCGATGTTGAAAACGTGGGAATCGTGTTTTTGCGCTCTGAAGTGTTGAAAACCGTGTTTCTGGCAATATAGTTGAAAATGCACGTTGAATGATGTTAAAACCCAGGAATCGCGTTTTTGCGCTCTGAAAGTGTCGAAAACAGCGTTTCTGATGCCACTTCTGGAAAATGAGTGCTGTGTGTTGTTCAAAGCTGGGAACAGAGTTTTTGGGCTTGGAGAGTGTGAAAATTGTGTTTCTGGCAGTCTACTGAAATCTGAATGCTGAGTGTTGTTCAAAGCTGAGAACAGAGTTTTTGGGCTCTGAGTGACTCCAAAACCTTTTCAGGCATTCTCCTTTAAATTGAATGCTGAGCGATGTTGAAAACGTGGGAATCGTGTTTTTTGCGCTCTGAAAGTGTTGAAAACCGTGTTTCTGGCAATATAGTTGAAACTGCACGTTGAATGATGTTAAACCCAGGAATCGCGTTTTTGCGCTCTGAAAGTTTCGAAAACAGGGTTTCTCGCAATATCATTGAAACTGCACGCTGAATGATGTTAAACCCGGGAATCGCGTTTTTGCGTTGTGAAAGTGTAGAAAACGGCGTTTCTGATGCACTTCTGGAAAAATGAATGCTGTGTGTTGTTCAAAGCTGGGAACAGAGTTTTTGGGCTTGGAGAGTGTGAAAATTGTGTTTCTGGCAGTCTACTGAAATCTGAATGCTGAGTGTTGTTCAAAGCTGAGAACAGAGTTTTTGGGCTCTGAGTGACTCCAAAAACCTTTTCAGGCATTCTCCTTTAAATTGAATGCTGAGCGATGTTGAAAACGTGGGAATCGTGTTTTTGCGCTCTGAAAGTGTTGAAAACCGTGTTTCTGGCAATATAGTTGAAACTGCACGTTGAATGATGTTAAAACCCGGGAATCGCGTTTTTGCGTTGTGAAAGTGTAGAAAACGGCGTTTCTGATGCACTTCTGGAAAATGAATGCTGTGTGTTGTTCAAAGCTGGGAACAGAGTTTT
This sequence comes from Megalops cyprinoides, assembly GCF_013368585.1. Lineage (NCBI taxonomy): Eukaryota > Metazoa > Chordata > Actinopteri > Elopiformes > Megalopidae > Megalops > Megalops cyprinoides. The sequence goes on along the minus strand of NW_023494747.1, from coordinate 15,623 downwards.
TGGGCTTGGAGAGTGTGAAAAATTGTGTTTCTGGCAGTCTACTGAAATCTGAATGCTGAGTGTTGTTCAAAGCTGAGAACAGAGTTTTTGGGCTCTGAGTGACTCCAAAAACCTTTTCAGGCATTCTCCTTTAAATTGAATGCTGAGCGATGTTGAAAACGTGGGAATCGTGTTTTTTGCGCCCTGAAAGTGTTGAAAAACCGTGTTTCTGGCAATATAGTTGAAACTGCACGTTGAATGATGTTAAAACCCAGGAATCGCGTTTTTGCGCTCTGAAAGTGTCGAAAACAGGGTTTCTCGCAATATCATTGAAACTGCACGCTGAATGATGTTAAACCCGGGAATCGCGTTTTTGCGTTGTGAAAGTGTAGAAAACGGCGTTTCTGATTGCATTCTGGAAAATGAATGCTGTGTGTTGTTCAAAGCTGGGAACAGAGTTTTTGGGCTTGGAGAGTGTGAAAATTGTGTTTCTGATAGTCTACTGAAATCTGAATGCTGAGTGTTGTTCAAAGCTGAGAACAGAGTTTTTTGGGCTCTGAGTGACTCCAAAAACCTTTTCAGGCATTCTCCTTTAAATTGAATGCTGATCGATGTTGAAAACGTGGGAATCGTGTTTTTTGCGCTCTGAAAGTGTTGAAAACCGTGTTTCTGGCAATATAGTTGAAACTGCACGTTGAATGATGTTTAAAACCCAGGAAACGCGTTTTTGCGCTCTGAAAGTGTCGAAAACAGGGTTTCTCGCAATATCATTGAAACTGCACGCTGAATGATGTTAAAACCCGGGAATCGCGTTTTTGCGTTGTGAAAGTGTCGAAAACTGCGTTTCTGATGCACTTCTGGAAAATGAATGCTGTGTGTTGTTCAAAGCTGGGAACAGAGTTTTTGGGCTTGGAGAGTGTGAAAATTGTGTTTCTGACAGTCTACTGAAATCTGAATGCTGAGTGTTGTTCAAAGCTGAGAACAGAGTTTTTGGGCTCTGAGTGACTCCAAAACCTTTTCAGGCATTCTCCTTTAAATTGAATGCTGATCGATGTTGAAAACGTGGGAATCGTGTTTTTGCGCTCTGAAAGTGTTGAAAACCGTGTTTCTGGCAATATAGTTGAAAATGCACGTTGAATGATGTTAAAACCCAGGAATCGCGTTTTTGCGCTCTGAAAGTGTCGAAAACAGCGTTTCTGATGCACTTCTGGAAAATGAGTGCTGTGTGTTGTTCAAAGCTGGGAACAGAGTTTTTGGGCTCTGAGTGACTCCAAAACCTTTTCAGGACATTCTCCTTTAAATTGAATGCTGAGCGATGTTGAAAACGTGGGAATCGTGTTTTTGCGCTCTGAAAGTGTTGAAAACCGTTGTTTCTGGCAATATAGTTGAAACTGCACGTTTGATGAAGTTAAAACCCGGGAATCGCGTTTTTGCGTTGTGATAGTGTAGAAAACGGCGTTTCTGATGCACTTCTGGAAAATGAATGCTCGTGTGTTGTTCAAAGCTGGGAACAGAGTTTTGGGCTTGGAGAGTGTGAAAATTGTTTTTCTGACAGTCTACTGAAATCTGAATGCTGAGTGTTGTTCAAAGCTGAGAACAGAGTTTTTGGGCTCTGAGTGACTCCAAAAACCTTTTCAGGCATTCTCCTTTAAATTGAATGCTGATCGATGTTGAAAACGTGGGAATCGTGTTTTTGCGCTCTGAAAGTGTTGAAAACCGTGTTTCTGGCAATATAGTTGAAAATGCACGTTGAATGATGTTAAAACCCAGGAATCGCGTTTTTGCGCTCTGAAAGTGTCGAAAACAGGGTTTCTCGCAATATCATTGAAACTGCACGCTGAATGATGTTAAAACCCGGGAATCGCGTTTTTGCGTTGTGAAAGTGCAGAAAACGGCGTTTCTGATGCACTTCTGGAAAATGAATGCTGTGTGTTGTTCAAAGCTGGGAACAGAGTTTTTGGGCTTGGAGAGTGTGAAAATTGTGTTTCTGGCAGTCTACTGAAATCTGAATGCTGATTGTTGTTCAAAGCTGAGAACAGAGTTTTTGGGCTCTGAGTGACTCCAAAAACCTTTTCAGGCATTCTCCTTTAAATTGAATGCTGAGCGATGTTGAAAACGTGGGAATCGTGTTTTTGCGCTCTGAAAGTGTTGAAAACCGTGTTTCTGGCAATATAGTTGAAAATGCACGTTGAATGATGTTAAAACCCAGGAATCGCGTTTTTTGCGCTCTGAAAGTGTCGAAAACAGCGTTTCTGATGCACTTCTGGAAAATGAGTGCTGTGTGTTGTTCAAAGCTGGGAACAGAGTTTTTGGGCTTGGAGAGGGTGAAAATTGTGTTTCTGGCAGTCTACTGAAATCTGAATGCTGAGTGTTGTTCAAAGCTGAGAACAGAGTTTTTGGGCTCTGAGTGACTCCAAAAACCTTTTCAGGCATTCTCCTTTAAATTGAATGCTGAGCGATGTTGAAAACGTGGGAATCGTGTTTTTGCGCTCTGAAAGTGTTGAAAACCGTGTTTCTGGCAATATAGTTGAAACTGCACGTTGAATGATGTTAAAACCCAGGAATCGCGTTTTTGCGCTCTGAAAGTGTCGAAAACAGGGTTTCTCGCAATATCATTGAAACTGCACGCTGAATGATGTTAAAACCCGGGAATCGCGTTTTTGCGTTGTGAAAGTGTAGAAAACGGCGTTTCTGATGCATTCTGGAAAATGAATGCTGTGTGTTGTTCAAAGCTGGGAACAGAGTTTTTGGGCTTGGAGAGTGTGAAAATTGTGTTTCTGACAGTCTACTGAAATCTAAATGCTGAGTGTTGTTCAAAGCTGAGAACAGAGTTTTTGGGCTCTGAGTGACTCCAAAAACCTTTTCAGGCATTCTCCTTTAAATTGAATGCTGATCGATGTTGAAAACGTGGGAATCGTGTTTTTGCGCTCTGAAAGTGTTGAAAACCGTGTTTCTGGCAATATAGTTGAAAATGCACGTTGAATGATGTTAAAACCCAGGAATCGCGTTTTTGCGCTCTGAAAGTGTCGAAAACAGCGTTTCTGATGCACTTCTGGAAAATGAATGCTTTGTGTTGTTCAAAGCTGGGAACAGAGTTTTTGGGCTTGGAGAGTGTGAAAATTGTGTTTCTGGCAGTCTACTGAAATCTGAATGCTGAGTGTTGTTCAAAGCTGAGAACAGAGTTTTTGGGCTCTGAGTGACTCCAAAAACCTTTTCAGGCATTCTCCTTTAAATTGAATGCTGAGCGATGTTGAAAACGTGGGAATCGTGTTTTTGCGCCCTGAAAGTGTTGAAAACCGTGTTTCTGGCAATATAGTTGAAACTGCACGTTGAATGATGTTAAACCCAGGAATCGCGTTTTTGCGCTCTGAAAGTTTCGAAAACAGCGTTTCTCGCAATATCATTGAAACTGCACGCTGAATGATGTTAAAACCCGGGAATCGCGTTTTTTGCGTTGTGAAAGTGTAGAAAACGGCGTTTCTGATGCACTTCTGGAAAATGAATGCTGTGTGTTGTTCAAAGCTGGGAACAGAGTTTTTGGGCTCTGAGTGACTCCAAAAACCTTTTCAGACATTCTCCTTTAAATTGAATGCTGAGCGATGTTGAAAACGTGGGAATCGTGTTTTTGCGCTCTGAAAGTGTTGAAAACCGTGTTTCTGGCAATATGGTTGAAACTGCACGTTGGATGAAGTTAAAACCCGGGAATCGCGTTTTTGCGTTGTGATAGTGTAGAAAACGGCGTTTCTGATGCACTTCTGGAAAATGAATGCTGTGTGTTGTTCAAAGCTGGGAACAGAGTTTTTGGGCTTGGAGAGTGTGAAAATTGTGTTTCTGGCAGTCTACTGAAATCTGAATGCTGATTGTTGTTCAAAGCTGAGAACAGAGTTTTTGGGCTCTGAGTGACTCCAAAAACCTTTTCAGGCATTCTCCTTTAAATTGAATGCTGAGCGATGTTGAAAACGTGGGAATCGTGTTTTTTGCGCTCTGAAAGTGTTGAAAACCGTGTTTCTGGCAATATAGTTGAAACTGCACGCTGAATGATGTTCAAACCCAGGAATCGCGTTTTTGCGCTCTGAAAGTGTCGAAAACAGCTTTTCTAATGCACTTCTGGAAAATGAGTGCTGTGTGTTGTTCAAAGCTGGGAACAGAGTTTTTGGGCTTGGAGAGGGTGAAAATTGTGTTTCTGACAGTCTACTGAAATCTGAATGCTGAGTATTGTTCAAAGCTGAGAACAGAGTTTTTGGGCTCTGAGTGACTCCAAAAACCTTTCCAGGCATTCTCCTTTAAATTGAATGCTGAGCGATGTTGAAAACGTGGGAATCGTGTTTTTGCGCTCTGAAAGTGTTGAAAACCGTGTTTTCTGGCAATATAGTTGAAACTGCACGTTGAATGATGTTAAAACCCAGGAATCGCGTTTTTGCGCTCTGAAAGTGTCGAAAACAGGGTTTCTCGCAATATCATTGAAACTGCACGCTGAATGATGTTAAAACCCGGGAATCGCGTTTTTTGCGTTGTGAAAGTGTAGAAAACGGCGTTTCTGATGCACTTCTGGAAAATGAATGCTGTGTGTTGTTCAAAGCTGGGAACAGAGTTTTTGGGCTTGGAGAGTGTGAAAATTGTGTTTCTGGCAGTCTACTGAAATCTGAATGCTGAGTGTTGTTCAAAGCTGAGAACAGAGTTTATGGGCTCTGAGTGACTCCAAAAACCTTTTCAGGCATTCTCCTTTAAATTGAATGCTGAGCGATGTTGAAAACGTGGGAATCGTGTTTTTGCGCTCTGAAAGTGTTGAAAACCGTGTTTCTGGCAATATAGTTGAAAATGCACGTTGAATGATGTTAAAACCCAGGAATCGCGTTTTTGCGCTCTGAAAGTGTCGAAAACAGCGTTTCTGATGCACTTCTGGAAAATGAGTGCTGTGTGTTGTTCAAAGCTGGGAACAGAGTTTTTGGGCTCTGAGTGACTCCAAAAACCTTTTCAGACATTCTCCTTTAAATTGAATGCTGAGCGATGTTGAAAACGTGGGAATCGTGTTTTTGCGCTCTGAAAGTGTTGAAAACCGTGTTTCTGGCAATATAGTTGAAACTGCATGTTGGATGAAGTTAAAACCCGGGAATCGCGTTTTTGCGTTGTGATAGTGTAGAAAACGGCGTTTCTGATGCACTTCTGGAAAATGAGTGCTGTGTGTTGTTCAAAGCTGGGAACAGAGTTTTTTGGGCTTGGAGAGGGTGAAAATTGTGTTTCTGACAGTCTACTGAAATCTGAATGCTGAGTATTGTTCAAAGCTGAGAACAGAGTTTTTGGGCTCTGAGTGACTCCAAAAACCTTTCCAGGCATTCTCCTTTAAATTGAATGCTGAGCGATGTTGAAAACGTGGGAATCGTGTTTTTGCGCTCTGAAAGTGTTGAAAACCGTGTTTCTGGCAATATAGTTGAAACTGCACGTTGAATGATGTTAAAACCCAGGAATCGCGTTTTTGCGCTCTGAAAGTGTCGAAAACAGCGTTTCTGATGCACTTCTGGAAAATGAGTGCTGTGTGTTGTTCAAAGCTGGGAACAGAGTTTTTGGGCTCTGAGTGACTCCAAAAAACTTTTCAGACATTCTCCTTTAAATTGAATGCTGAGCGATGTTGAAAACGTGGGAATCGTGTTTTTGCGCTCTGAAAGTGTTGAAAACCGTGTTTCTGGCAATATAGTTGAAACTGCACGTTGGATGAAGTTAAAACCCGGGAATCGCGTTTTTGCGTTGTGATAGTGTAGAAAACGGCGTTTCTGATGCACTTCTGGAAAATGAATGCTGTGTGTTGTTCAAAGCTGGGAACAGAGTTTTTGGGCTTGGAGAGTGTGAAAATTGTGTTTCTGACAGTCTACTGAAATCTGAATGCTGAGTGTTGTTCAAAGCTGAGAACAGAGTTTTTGGGCTCTGAGTGACTCCAAAAACCTTTTCAGGCATTCTCCTTTAAATTGAATGCTGATCGATGTTGAAAACGTGGGAATAGTGTTTTTGCGCTCTGAAAGTGTTGAAAACCGTGTTTCTGGCAATATAGTTGAAAATGCACGTTGAATGATGTTAAAACCCAGGAATCGCGTTTTTGCGCTCTGAAAGTGTCGAAAACAGGGTTTCTCGCAATATCATTGAAACTGCACGCTGAATGATGTTAAAACCCGGGAATCGCGTTTTTGCGTTGTGAAAGTGCAGAAAACGGCGTTTCTGATGCACTTCTGGAAAATGAATGCTGTGTGTTGTTCAAAGCTGGGAACAGAGTTTTTGGGCTTGGAGAGTGTGAAAATTGTGTTTCTGGCAGTCTACTGAAATCTGAATGCTGATTGTTGTTCAAAGCTGAGAACAGAGTTTTTGGGCTCTGAGTGACTCCAAAAACCTTTTCAGGCATTCTCCTTTAAATTGAATGCTGAGCGATGTTGAAAACGTGGGAATCGTGTTTTTGCGCTCTGAAAGTGTTGAAAAACCGTGTTTCTGGCAATATAGTTGAAAATGCACGTTGAATGATGTTAAAACCCAGGAATCGCGTTTTTGCGCTCTGAAAGTGTCGAAAACAGCGTTTCTGATGCACTTCTGGAAAATGAGTGCTGTGTGTTGTTCAAAGCTGGGAACAGAGTTTTTGGGCTTGGAGAGTGTGAAAATTGTGTTTCTGACAGTCTACTGAAATCTGAATGCTGAGTGTTGTTCAAAGCTGAGAACAGAGTTTTTGGGCTCTGAGTGACTCCAAAAACCTTTTCAGGCATTCTCCTTTAAATTGAATGCTGATCGATGTTGAAAACGTGGGAATCGTGTTTTTGCGCTCTGAAAGTGTTGAAAACCGTGTTTCTGGCAATATAGTTGAAAATGCACGTTGAATGATGTTAAAACCCAGGAATCGCGTTTTTGCGCTCTGAAAGTGTCGAAAACAGGGTTTCTCGCAATATCATTGAAACTGCACGCTGAATGATGTTAAAACCCGGGAATCGCGTTTTTGCGTTGTGAAAGTGCAGAAAACGGCGTTTCTGATGCACTTCTGGAAAATGAATGCTGTGTGTTGTTCAAAGCTGGGAACAGAGTTTTTGGGCTTGGAGAGTGTGAAAATTGTGTTTCTGGCAGTCTACTGAAATCTGAATGCTGATTGTTGTTCAAAGCTGAGAACAGAGTTTTTGGGCTCTGAGTGACTCCAAAAACCTTTTCAGGCATTCTCCTTTAAATTGAATGCTGAGCGATGTTGAAAACGTGGGAATCGTGTTTTTGCGCTCTGAAAGTGTTGAAAACCGTGTTTCTGGCAATATAGTTGAAAATGCACGTTGAATGATGTTAAAACCCAGGAATCGCGTTTTTGCGCTCTGAAAGTGTCGAAAACAGCGTTTCTGATGCACTTCTGGAAAATGAGTGCTGTGTGTTGTTCAAAGCTGGGAACAGAGTTTTTGGGCTTGGAGAGGGTGAAAATTGTGTTTCTGGCAGTCTACTGAAATCTGAATGCTGAGTGTTGTTCAAAGCTGAGAACAGAGTTTTTGGGCTCTGAGTGACTCCAAAAACCTTTTCAGGCATTCTCCTTTAAATTGAATGCTGAGCGATGTTGAAAACGTGGGAATCGTGTTTTTGCGCTCTGAAAGTGTTGAAAACCGTGTTTCTGGCAATATAGTTGAAACTGCACGTTGAATGATGTTAAAACCCAGGAATCGCGTTTTTGCGCTCTGAAAGTGTCGAAAACAGCGTTTCTGATGCACTTCTGGAAAATGAATGCTTTGTGTTGTTCAAAGCTGGGAACAGAGTTTTTGGGCTTGGAGAGTGTGAAAATTGTGTTTCTGGCAGTCTACTGAATCTGAATGCTGAGTGTTGTTCAAAGCTGAGAACAGAGTTTTTGGGCTCTGAGTGACTCCAAAAACCTTTTCAGGCATTCTCCTTTAAATTGAATGCTGAGCGATGTTGAAAACGTGGGAATCGTGTTTTTGCGCCCTGAAAGTGTTGAAAACCGTGTTTCTGGCAATATAGTTGAAACTGCACGTTGAATGATGTTAAAACCCAGGAATCGCGTTTTTGCGCTCTGAAAGTTTCGAAAACAGCGTTTCTCGCAATATCATTGAAACTGCACGCTGAATGATGTTAAAACCCGGGAATCGCGTTTTTGCGTTGTGAAAGTGTAGAAAACGGCGTTTCTGATGCACTTCTGGAAAATGAATGCTGTGTGTTGTTCAAAGCTGGGAACAGAGTTTTTGGGCTCTGAGTGACTCCAAAAACCTTTTCAGACATTCTCCTTTAAATTGAATGCTGAGCGATGTTGAAAACGTGGGAATCGTGTTTTTGCGCTCTGAAAGTGTTGAAAACCGTGTTTCTGGCAATATAGTTGAAACTGCACGTTGGATGAAGTTAAAACCCGGGAATCGCGTTTTTGCGTTGTGATAGTGTAGAAAACGGCGTTTCTGATGCACTTCTGGAAAATGAATGCTGTGTGTTGTTCAAAGCTGGGAACAGAGTTTTTGGGCTTGGAGAGTGTGAAAATTGGTGTTTCTGGCAGTCTACTGAAATCTGAATGCTGATTGTTGTTCAAAGCTGAGAACAGAGTTTTTGGGCTCTGAGTGACTCCAAAAACCTTTTCAGGCATTCTCCTTTAAATTGAATGCTGAGCGATGTTGAAAACGTGGGAATCGTGTTTTTGCGCTCTGAAAGTGTTGAAAACCGTGTTTCTGGCAATATAGTTGAAACTGCACGTTGAATGATGTTCAAACCCAGGAATCGCGTTTTTGCGCTCTGAAAGTGTCGAAAACAGCTTTTCTAATGCACTTCTGGAAAATGAGTGCTGTGTGTTGTTCAAAGCTGGGAACAGAGTTTTTGGGCTTGGAGAGGGTGAAAATTGTGTTTCTGACAGTCTACTGAAATCTGAATGCTGAGTATTGTTCAAAGCTGAGAACAGAGTTTTTGGGCTCTGAGTGACTCCAAAAACCTTTCCAGGCATTCTCCTTTAAATTGAATGCTGAGCGATGTTGAAAACGTGGGAATCGTGTTTTTGCGCTCTGAAAGTGTTGAAAACCGTGTTTCTGGCAATATAGTTGAAACTGCACGTTGAATGATGTTAAAACCCAGGAATCGCGTTTTTTGCGCTCTGAAAGTGTCGAAAACAGGGTTTCTCGCAATATCATTGAAACTGCACGCTGAATGATGTTAAAACCCGGGAATCGCGTTTTTGCGTTGTGAAAGTGTAGAAAACGGCGTTTCTGATGCACTTCTGGAAAATGAATGCTGTGTGTTGTTCAAAGCTGGGAACAGAGTTTTTGGGCTTGGAGAGTGTGAAAATTGTGTTTCTGGCAGTCTACTGAAATCTGAATGCTGAGTGTTGTTCAAAGCTGAGAACAGAGTTTATGGGCTCTGAGTGACTCCAAAAACCTTTTCAGGCATTCTCCTTTAAATTGAATGCTGAGCGATGTTGAAAACGTGGGAATCGTGTTTTTGCGCTCTGAAAGTGTTGAAAACCGTGTTTCTGGCAATATAGTTGAAAATGCACGTTGAATGATGTTAAAACCCAGGAATCGCGTTTTTGCGCTCTGAAAGTGTCGAAAACAGCGTTTTCTGATGCACTTCTGGAAAATGAGTGCTGTGTGTTGTTCAAAGCTGGGAACAGAGTTTTTGGGCTCTGAGTGACTCCAAAACCTTTTCAGACATTCTCCTTTAAATTGAATGCTGAGCGATGTTGAAAACGTGGAATCGTGTTTTTGCGCTCTGAAAGTGTTGAAAACCGTGTTTCTGGCAATATAGTTGAAACTGCACGTTGGATGAAGTTAAAACCCGGGAATCGCGTTTTTGCGTTGTGATAGTGTAGAAAACGGCGTTTCTGATGCACTTCTGGAAAATGAGTGCTGTGTGTTGTTCAAAGCTGGGAACAGAGTTTTTGGGCTTGGAGAGGGTGAAAATTGTGTTTCTGACAGTCTACTGAAATCTGAATGCTGAGTATTGTTCAAAGCTGAGAACAGAGTTTTTGGGCTCTGAGTGACTCCAAAAACCTTTCCAGGCATTCTCCTTTAAATTGAATGCTGAGCGATGTTGAAAACGTGGGAATCGTGTTTTTGCGCTCTGAAAGTGTTGAAAACCGTGTTTCTGGCAATATAGTTGAAACTGCACGTTGAATGATGTTAAAACCCAGGAATCGCGTTTTTGCGCTCTGAAAGTGTCGAAAACAGCGTTTCTGATGCACTTCTGGAAAATGAGTGCTGTGTGTTGTTCAAAGCTGGGAACAGAGTTTTTTGGGCTCTGAGTGACTCCAAAAAACTTTTCAGACATTCTCCTTTAAATTGAATGCTGAGCGATGTTGAAAACGTGGGAATCGTGTTTTTTGCGCTCTGAAAGTGTTGAAAACCGTGTTTCTGGCAATATAGTTGAAACTGCACGTTGGATGAAGTTAAAACCCGGGAATCGCGTTTTTTGCGTTGTGATAGTGTAGAAAACGGCGTTTCTGATGCACTTCTGGAAAATGAATGCTGTGTGTTGTTCAAAGCTGGGAACAGAGTTTTTGGGCTTGGAGAGTGTGAAAATTGTGTTTCTGACAGTCTACTGAAATCTGAATGCTGAGTGTTGTTCAAAGCTGAGAACAGAGTTTTTGGGCTCTGAGTGACTCCAAAAACCTTTTCAGGCATTCTCCTTTAAATTGAATGCTGATCGATGTTGAAAACGTGGGAATAGTGTTTTTGCGCTCTGAAAGTGTTGAAAACCGTGTTTCTGGCAATATAGTTGAAAATGCACGTTGAATGATGTTAAAACCCAGGAATCGCGTTTTTGCGCTCTGAAAGTGTCGAAAACAGGGTTTCTCGCAATATCATTGAAACTGCACGCTGAATGATGTTAAAACCCGGGAATCGCGTTTTTGCGTTGTGAAAGTGCAGAAAACGGCGTTTCTGATGCACTTCTGGAAAATGAATGCTGTGTGTTGTTCAAAGCTGGGAACAGAGTTTTTGGGCTTGGAGAGTGTGAAAATTGTGTTTCTGGCAGTCTACTGAAATCTGAATGCTGATTGTTGTTCAAAGCTGAGAACAGAGTTTTTGGGCTCTGAGTGACTCCAAAAACCTTTTCAGGCATTCTCCTTTAAATTGAATGCTGAGCGATGTTGAAAACGTGGGAATCGTGTTTTTGCGCTCTGAAAGTGTTGAAAACCGTGTTTCTGGCAATATAGTTGAAACTGCACGCTGAATGATGTTAAAACCCAGGAATCGCGTTTTTGCGCTCTGAAAGTGTCGAAAACAGCTTTTCTAATGCACTTCTGGAAAATGAGTGCTGTGTGTTGTTCAAAGCTGGGAACAGAGTTTTTTGGGCTTGGAGAGGGTGAAATTGTGTTTCTGACAGTCTACTGAAATCTGAATGCTGAGTATTGTTCAAAGCTGAGAACAGAGTTTTTGGGCTCTGAGTGACTCCAAAAACCTTTCCAGGCATTCTCCTTTAAATTGAATGCTGAGCGATGTTTGAAAACGTGGGAATCGTGTTTTTGCGCTCTGAAAGTGTGAAAACCGTGTTTCTGGCAATATAGTTGAAACTGCACGTTGAATGATGTTTAAAACCCAGGAATCGCGTTTTTGCGCTCTGAAAGTGTCGAAAACAGCGTTTCTGATGCACTTCTGGAAAATGAATGCTGTGTGTTGTTCAAAGCTGAGAACAGAGTTTTTGGGCTTGGAGAGTGTGAAAATGTGTTTCTGGCAGTCTACTGAAATCTGAATGCTGAGTGTTGTTCAAAGCTGAGAACAGAGTTTTTCGGCTCTGAGTGACTCCAAAAAACCTTTTCAGGCATTCTCCTTTAAATGAATGCTGAGCGATGTTGAAAACGTGGGAATCGTGTTTTTGCGCCCTGAAAGTGTTGAAAACCGTGTTTCTGGCAATATAGTTGAAACTACCGTTGAATGATGTTAAAACCCAGGAATCGCGTTTTTGCGCTCTGAAAGTGTCGAAAACAGGGTTTCTCGCAATATCATTGAAACTGCACGCTGAATGATGTTAAAACCCGGGAATCGCGTTTTTGCGTTGTGAAAGTGTAGAAAACGGCGTTTCTGATGCACTTCTGGAAAATGAATGCTGTGTGTTGTTCAAAGCTGGGAACAGAGTTTTTGGGCTCTGAGTGACTCCAAAAACCTTTTCAGACATTCTCCTTTAAATTGAATGCTGAGCGATGTTGAAAACGTGGGAATCGTGTTTTTGCGCTCTGAAAGTGTTGAAAACCGTGTTTCTGGCAATATAGTTGAAACTGCACGTTGAATGATGTTAAAACCCAGGAATCGCGTTTTTGCGCTCTGAAAGTGTCGAAAACAGGGTTTCTCGCAATATCATTGAAACTGCACGCTGAATGATGTTAAAACCCGGGAATCGCGTTTTTGCGTTGTGAAAGTGTCGAAAACTGCGTTTCTGATGCACTTCTGGAAAATGAATGCTGTGTGTTGTTCAAAGCTGGGAACAGAGTTTTTGGGCTTGGAGAGTGTGAAAATTGTGTTTCTGACAGTCTACTGAAATCTGAATGCTGAGTGTTGTTCAAAGCTGAGAACAGAGTTTTTGGGCTCTGAGTGACTCCAAAAACCTTTTCAGGCATTCTCCTTTAAATTGAATGCTGATCGATGTTGAAAACGTGGGAATCGTGTTTTTGCGCTCTGAAAGTGTTGAAAACCGTGTTTCTGGCAATATAGTTGAAAATGCACGTTGAATGATGTTAAAACCCAGGAATCGCGTTTTTGCGCTCTGAAAGTGTCGAAAACAGCGTTTCTGATGCACTTCTGGAAAATGAGTGCTGTGTGTTGTTCAAAGCTGGGAACAGAGTTTTTGGGCTTGGAGAGTGTGAAAATTGTGTTTCTGGCAGTCTACTGAAATCTGAATGCTGAGTGTTGTTCAAAGCTGAGAACAGAGTTTTTGGGCTCTGAGTGACTCCAAAAACCTTTTCAGGCATTCTCCTTTAAATTGAATGCTGAGCGATGTTGAAAACGTGGGAATCGTGTTTTTGCGCTCTGAAAGTGTTGAAAACCGTGTTTCTGGCAATATAGTTGAAACTGCACGTTGAATGATGTTAAAACCCAGGAATCGCGTTTTTGCGCTCTGAAAGTGTCGAAAACAGGGTTTCTCGCAATATCATTGAAACTGCACGCTGAATGATGTTAAAACCCGGGAATCGCGTTTTTGCGTTGTGAAAGTGTAGAAAACGGCGTTTCTGATGCACTTCTGGAAAATGAATGCTGTGTGTTGTTCAAAGCTGGGAACAGAGTTTTTGGGCTTGGAGAGTGTGAAAATTGTGTTTCTGGCAGTCTACTGAAATCTGAATGCTGAGTGTTGTTCAAAGCTGAGAACAGAGTTTTTGGGCTCTGAGTGACTCCAAAAACCTTTTCAGGCATTCTCCTTTAAATTGAATGCTGAGCGATGTTGAAAACGTGGGAATCGTGTTTTTGCGCTCTGAAAGTGTTGAAAACCGTGTTTCTGGCAATATAGTTGAAACTGCACGTTGAATGATGTTAAAACCCGGGAATCGCGTTTTTGCGTTGTGAAAGTGTAGAAAACGGCGTTTCTGATGCACTTCTGGAAAATGAATGCTGTGTGTTGTTCAAAGCTGGGAACAGAGTTTTTGGGCTTGGAGAGTGTGAAAATTGTGTTTCTGACAGTCTACTGAAATCTGAATGCTGAGTGTTGTTCAAAAGCTGAGAACAGAGTTTTTGGGCTCTGAGTGACTCCAAAAACCTTTTCAGGCATTCTCCTTTAAATTGAATGCTGAGCGATGTTGAAAACGTGGGAATCGTGTTTTTGCGCCCTGAAAGTGTTGAAAACCGTGTTTCTGGCAATATAGTTGAAACTGCACGTTGAATGATGTTAAAACCCAGGAATCGCGTTTTTGCGCTCTGAAAGTGTCGAAAACAGGGTTTCTCGCAATATCATTGAAACTGCACGCTGAATGATGTTTAAAACCCGGGAATCGCGTTTTTGCGTTGTGAAAGTGTAGAAAACGGCGTTTCTGATGCATTCTGGAAAATGAATGCTGTGTGTTGTTCAAAGCTGGGAACAGAGTTTTTGGGCTTGGAGAGTGTGAAAATTGTGTTTCTGATAGTCTACTGAAATCTGAATGCTGAGTGTTGTTCAAAGCTGAGAACAGAGTTTTTGGGCTCTGAGTGACTCCAAAAAACCTTTCAGGCATTCTCCTTTAAATTGAATGCTGATCGATGTTGAAAACGTGGGAATCGTGTTTTTGCGCTCTGAAAGTGTTGAAAACCGTGTTTCTGGCAATATAGTTGAAACTGCACGTTGAATGATGTTAAAACCCAGGAACGCGTTTTTGCGCTCTGAAAGTGTCGAAAACAGGGTTTCTCGCAATATCATTGAAACTGCACGCTGAATGATGTTAAAACCCGGGAATCGCGTTTTTGCGTTGTGAAAGTGTCGAAAACTGCGTTTCTGATGCACTTCTGGAAAATGAATGCTGTGTGTTGTTCAAAGCTGGGAACAGAGTTTTTGGGCTTGGAGAGTGTGAAAATTGTGTTTCTGACAGTCTACTGAAATCTGAATGCTGAGTGTTGTTCAAAGCTGAGAACAGAGTTTTTGGGCTCTGAGTGACTCCAAAAACCTTTTCAGGCATTCTCCTTTAAATTGAATGCTGATCGATGTTGAAAACGTGGGAATCGTGTTTTTGCGCTCTGAAAGTGTTGAAAACCGTGTTTCTGGCAATATAGTTGAAAATGCACGTTGAATGATGTTAAAACCCAGGAATCGCGTTTTTGCGCTCTGAAAGTGTCGAAAACAGCGTTTCTGATGCACTTCTGGAAAATGAGTGCTGTGTGTTGTTCAAAGCTGGGAACAGAGTTTTTGGGCTCTGAGTGACTCCAAAAACCTTTTCAGACATTCTCCTTTAAATTGAATGCTGAGCGATGTTGAAAACGTGGGAATCGTGTTTTTGCGCTCTGAAAGTGTTGAAAACCGTGTTTCTGGCAATATAGTTGAAACTGCACGTTTGATGAAGTTAAAACCCGGGAATCGCGTTTTTGCGTTGTGATAGTGTAGAAAACGGCGTTTCTGATGCACTTCTGGAAAATGAATGCTGTGTGTTGTTCAAAGCTGGGAACAGAGTTTTTGGGCTTGGAGAGTGTGAAAATTGTGTTTCTGACAGTCTACTGAAATCTGAATGCTGAGTGTTGTTCAAAGCTGAGAACAGAGTTTTTGGGCTCTGAGTGACTCCAAAAACCTTTTCAGGCATTCTCCTTTAAATTGAATGCTGATCGATGTTGAAAACGTGGGAATCGTGTTTTTGCGCTCTGAAAGTGTTGAAAACCGTGTTTCTGGCAATATAGTTGAAAATGCACGTTGAATGATGTTAAAACCCAGGAATCGCGTTTTTGCGCTCTGAAAGTGTCGAAAACAGGGTTTCTCGCAATATCATTGAAACTGCACGCTGAATGATGTTAAAACCCGGGAATCGCGTTTTTGCGTTGTGAAAGTGCAGAAAACGGCGTTTCTGATGCACTTCTGGAAAATGAATGCTGTGTGTTGTTCAAAGCTGGGAACAGAGTTTTTGGGCTTGGAGAGTGTGAAAATTGTGTTTCTGCAGTCTACTGAAATCTGAATGCTGATTGTGTTCAAAGCTGAGAACAGAGTTTTTGGGCTCTGAGTGACTCCAAAAACCTTTCCAGGCATTCTCCTTTAAATTGAATGCTGAGCGATGTTGAAAA